>NC_053432.1:42871073-43091073 GCF_007990345.1 Gossypium hirsutum
TTATTTGTATCTTGAGAATTCTTAAGGTTCAACCGGGACTCGATATCCGTCAATTCATCATAGCATGAATACGTTTATATATAAGTTCATTTATATTAAAACAAAATAATAAACATTCAATTTAGCTAACATTAAAATGATCACAGTTCATACAAACTTATCTCGATAACTAGGGCATAGAAGTAGAATTGAACAATAATCCGAAGCTTTAACTTTTCCTTGATTTAGGTCCGATTGTGTTTTATCTTGATCTAAATAAATAATTTCATTCTATTAAGTACTTCTAGAATTCAATTTAATCCATAATTCATATTTATACAAAATTACAAAATTGCCTCTAACACTTTGACTTTTCACAATTTAGTCCTTAAGTCCATAACTTAAAAGCTAACCATTTTAACCTAAATCCATATTAATCAATGTTACAAGGGACCTTGAAATAACCCATTATTACCAACATTTCTCAACAAAACCTATGGATTTTTACTTTTAACAATTTAATCATTATTTCATAAATTCATCAAAAATCACTAAATAAAACATTTTATTTTACAGAAAAGGTTAATAATCTATCAAAAATTCAAAAACATCCATGGCAAGTCCCTCAACCTTTAACAATTTTGCAAAATAACCCCTAGGCTAGCTAGATTAAGCTAAAACAAACTCAAACACATAAAAATTATTAAAAATGAGCTTAAAATCATACTATTTAATGAACTAACCCTAGTTGAAATTTCTAACTTCTCCTCCCATGGAATTTCAGTTGAAACAAGTGATAAAAGCAAGAAGATGATAGTATTTTGATATTAGTTTTGTTTTTATTTAACTAATTACCAATTTACCCTTACTAATTTAACTTTAAAATCAACTAAATCATGTCCATATTTGTCTAGTAACATTAAGGATGGTATAATTACTATTTATATCCTTGGTAGCACTAGAAAGAACATAGGTTTTCCCCCTTACTTATTGGTTAAATTGTTCCCATTTAGTTATCCTTAGCATACATTTTAGCATTTTCAGTTTAGTAAATTGCATTTTATAACTCAGTGAATCCTAGCCTATCTTATCCTTAATTTTGCTATCTTTTTGCATTAATGTCGCTGCATAAATTAATTCTAGATTGCGTCCAAAATAGTCGTCGCACCTGACAGCTGTCCAGATAGGAACAAAAATTGTGTGAGTTGTCCAGTTTGGTATAACCAACCTGTACGTACAAGGACAAAATAATTTCGAAGAAAGGACACCTGTATTTTTGGAGGAGGACATAAAAGGTGGATACTAGATGAAAAGTTAGCTTTTTTTTCCAAATCATCATCTTATTCATCCCACCTTGAAGCTTGCAACCATGGAAGCTTAAGCCTCTCATGAGTGAGCCAACGTGAAAACCAGATGCAAACTAGCTTCTCACGAGGAGACCTAAGTGCAAGACAAAAGGGAATAGAGAGATTCAATCGAGTTGTCTGGGGATAGTATTCTCCACTTGATTCTTTCTTATTTCTTTCTCAATGTTGGTGATTATTCTCTATTTTTTATTTGTATAGAAGTACACATGAATTCTTGGTTAAATGTTATCTTATTCAGTCTTGCTTTTATTGTTTAATCTTACGGTTTGAATTTTTTTAACACAGAAGTGTTAATGCAGTTATGGACATTGGAAAGTGCAGGGACAGTTTGAGCCAACAAGCACTGCAACGGAAGTTGAGTGGGGAATAGAGGGATTTAGTCCACTTGTTCTTAGTAGTGTTGTATTGCCATCATCGAAAGGTGAGGTTAGTATGCATGTTTAAGTCTTAAATTAAATAGAGGAGTAACGCTAAGTAAGATATACATTGAATTTTATTGCCTCGATAATAACATATCTTTTTATACCTTGTGAGCACTTAGTATTCTGCTGAAGATTCATGTTGGTGATCCTAGTTTATCATTATCATATTTTATTTTCTTTTTTTCAAGTTATTTCATTGAAAACTATTCTTACAATTTATCTCGTTTATATCTAGTTATCGCACTGACATTAATAGACAAAAGACTACCATCCTATGGGATCGATATCCGACCAACTCACATTTGTCTACTATATTTGCATCGACACTGTATGCTTTCACATTATTGCTGTGATGTTAAACAACCTATCAATCCCTTAGATTTCCTGTCCATAGCCATTTAACCTTTTAAACTAATACATACTCGCTTTTGCACCTTTTATGATTTCGTCCATTTTACCTAATTAACCATGTAAACTTCAAAATTTCTTAACAAAACCTTAACACGACCTTAATATAATCTTGTAAACATTAAATAAGTTTTAAAATAATAATTTACTTACTAGAATTGTGGTCCTGAAACCACTACTTTTGACACCACTAAAAATGGGTTGTTACACGAGGTCTTGATACTTTATTTTCCAACACATTGTCTTTCGGTATGCAACACTTGTGCCTTGACTAACTGACTAATTAACAAAAATTATTTGATCAAAATTCAATAAAACACTATAATCAACTTGTAAATATTATTAAATAATAGTGGCTGACTCGATCATCAGGATATCGAGTTCCAAAACTGTCGTTTTTGGTACCATTGAAAAATAGATTGTTACAATATCATTTAAGTTTAACTTACTCACTAAACTAAAACTTCACTTTTATACATAAACTAGATCATGCTCCCCACTATGACTTTCCCTTTGAAAGCTTAATTACAAACTCTGCAAAGAGAACAACAATTTGTTTCAAAATTTGCACAAAAATAGGTTCTTCATAATGAACAAGATAAGTTCTCTCAATCTGGTACGTGAATAATAAATAATCCTTTTATATATAGGTGTTACAGTCTTGTAAAAATTCAAATAATGTGAACTACTTTAATCTCCTTGAATTCAGCTTGAGTAGATCTTCAATATGAAATAAAATATGAGAGATCTTTAAGTATTAGTCTTCATATGAAAAAGATATATTCAAATAAAGAAACTCAATCATATTGAAGGTATTCAAAGAATTCTTTCTTAACTTGATTTTATTTGCATTTTAGCTCTATAAAGTGCTGCTAAAATTCCTCTAAGTAAGAATTGCCAC
This sequence comes from Gossypium hirsutum, assembly GCF_007990345.1. Lineage (NCBI taxonomy): Eukaryota > Viridiplantae > Streptophyta > Magnoliopsida > Malvales > Malvaceae > Gossypium > Gossypium hirsutum. The sequence goes on from NC_053432.1 coordinate 42,874,151, forward strand.
TCCAAATTCAAAAGAATATTCAGGAATATCTTGCAGGTGAAATTAACAATGGAGGGAGGCAAATATTAGGGAATGGAGTTGGATATGCTTAAAAAGAAAAGAAAGTTTTCTTTTCAAGAAACCCTAAATAGGATGGTGTAACAACTTTATTCATGGAAATCTTAACTTCTAAGCCAAGAAGATAAGTTAACACTATGTAAAATATGAACTGAAAAGTCTACTAATTTATCAATTTTCCTGTTTTCAAGATCCTAAATTTTTTTGCAACAAAATGGATCAAATAATAAGAAAATTTTGGTGGTTGAAGAAAAGAACAAGAGATAAATTCATTATTTAAACTGGCATAATTTATGCTTAAGGAAAAACTTAGGAGGACTTGGTATAAGGAAAGTGCAAATATTTAGCGGATCATTGTTGACCAAAATAGCCTAGATAATTGCAACTGTAACACCCCTTACTCAAGAAAATCCGAGCATCAAATGTTAGATTTAATGCTGAACACTCTTTTACAATATCTAATTCTTGCAATTTGGGCTTTTATCAAGGTCACATTACACTTTTTAGGACATAACTATACTAATAAAAAAGTTTAATTGCATATAAAATTTGTTTCGGGTCTCTTTTAACCCAATTAAAAATTCACAATTGCAAGTTTGAATGTCTCAAGACCAAGACCTGATTATCTCGAGACAATGCCATGTCAATGTAGAAATTTGGCTTTGAAGTTTCCTTGTCTCGAGACAAACGAGTATAGATTTTGAGATATTGGATATTTTTTCTCGAGACAAAGTCTAATATGTCTCAAGACATGGCTTTGTTATTGTACATTTTTAGCTTTGATTTTTTTGTGCCTTAAGACACATTTCACATGTCTTGAGACCTAAGATATGAGAACTAAAAAACTGCTTTTAAACACTTTCAAATCATACCAAATTGTCCAAAATCAATTCAAACAATAACAAAAACACATAAACCATGCAATACCCTATATTTACTTATTGAAAACAACATATAACAAAAGCATAAGTACAACTAAACGCCGTCTTACTTAAACTATTGTTTCATCTATGCACATGCCATTAACTTAAACTAAAAGTTGAAGATTTCATACTCTTCTCCAAGTATTTGGGATGTGATGAGATGTGAAGTGACTTGTCACAATTTGTTGTGGCAAATTAGACTCTTTTTGGCACTTAATGAGCTTGTTGTAAATATTTTATTTTAATGCATTTTCGATTTTAGTAACTTAGATTTAATTTCTAGCAAAATAATTATTTTTACCCATAATTTAGCTTTAGTTGACCTAATGGGCTGATACAGGCCAAAGTTAGTTTTAACGAGCTTAATCAAGTGTGCATGACACTATTTTCAGGCCTAGGAGCATCAGGAACAACACTAGGTCACAACATGAGCTTTTGGGGTCGCAACATAGTAGAATGAGTTACAGAAGTCAGGTTCAAAGTTTTTCATGACACACCTTCCCAGTGTCATGACATAGTTGTGACAAGGGCCAAAAATTAATCAGGGGTATTTTTCTCTGCGCAATCTATATTTATCCTATTTTAGTCTTGTATTTGACCTGATTAGGGTAGCTAATTATGCCTATAAGTAGAAAGGTTTAGGCTAAGCTATGGGAGGCAAGTTAAGAGGCCATTAGTTAGGTTTAGACATTAGATTTAGTTTTTCTTTTAGTTTTAAAATGGTTTATTTTCTTGTTTCTCAGTTGGGTTCAATTGGAGTCTAAGCCTTCATTATTTAGTATTTCAATATTTTTCTTTAACTTTTATCTTATAATCATTGAATCTCTCTACCTGTTAAAAGATTTTCTACAACCGAGCAAATTCAACATGTCAAACGGATCGATTTCTATTCTCCTCTCATTTAGTTTAATTTGCGTGTTTTGCATGATTAAATTATTTCTAAGGGAAATGATATTTAGATTCATGTGTGGCTAATTCCTTTAGGAAGATTAATGAGGGAACGTGAGACTAATTAACGAGAGAATGAGGGTTTATATTAGAATTAGTTGGTTTAAATTATGCATGCTCAAACCTTAAGATTGATGACCCTAGGAAGAAATATAGGTAGATAGGATGATAGGATAAAGTCTACCGAGCACCTCATAATTAATCCTAATTTTAAACTGCGTGGTCAAAAGATAAATGGGTTTTTACTAATAGGCCGAAAGGTAAAATTTGGTAAGTTATTAGCTAATTCACTAGAACTTGAGTTTTGAAATTAATTATAGACACTGAATCGAGTTAATCTTCTGCCTGCTATTTGAGATTTCATTAATTGATTAATTTATTTTCAGTAGTTTTAGTTTATTTTATGATCTTAAAATTTATTGTTATTTTTCATAAGATAATTTTCAGTTATTACTATTTAGACCTGTTATTGTAGAAAATAATATCAAGTTTAATCCATCCTCCCTTAGGTACAATCCTCGGAGTACTTCCTATTCTCCATTGTACAATACTAGAGTACAATTTGACTTGTATACTTGCAGATATCGCTTCTTTAATTTCATATCTTTCTACTGTAATATTTCTAGTTAAAATGTTCACATGTTTGGCGGTGGTCATGGGGAGACCAATCTCGACAAAACTTCACTTTGAGTCTTTACGTACGCATTGAAAAATAACGCATTACACTTGTGAAAGCATAATAAGTACAATGAGAATTAAACTTACCTTTAAATTAAATAAATGTAAATAATGTACATTAATATTATATTAAGTTTGGAACATAATAACATTAGAACTTCCATATTATAACTTATTCAATATAATTCAATTCACCATCATTTCCTTTCACTTAGCACATAAACGTGTCATATTGATCATAGCTTTATTTTATCCTTTATTATCTAATAAATGCCTAATGTAGACTTAACAAAACATGCATGATATACAAAAATAATACAAAGATGCATTGATACGATCCGCCTCGGGGTGAGTCGAGTCGTATGCGAGTTTGCCCGATCGTCTATGAAGAAGTATCATTCGGGTTGTTTAAAGGATGTTTTAAGTGAATAATGGTGGAAGCTATGTAAAGAGGGTTTAAAGATGGGTTTATGGATATGAAGTTTATGTAGGTTCGGTTATAGAAAAATAATAAAAGATGGAGATAAATATAGTAATTGGATAACAAACAACAGATGTGAAGTGAATTAATGGTTCGATTATGATGAAACGAAAGGATGGAATGGAATGGAATGAAAGTGATCTCAAAAACAAACATGAACCAATATTAGAAAATATTGACCCAAATGCTTATAAGTTTTCAAGGTGGTCAGATGGAGAATAGGAGAACCTCGACCCACTACTTACCAAAGTAGGAACCTTGGTATAAGGGTGAACGCCACAGTATTTGATAGTGATAAGTTCATGATAAGAAGAAGGTAGGTTGACGCCACTAGTGACCTAGATAAGCCAACGAGTTCTTTAACGAAATATGAGAGAAAGAAATCTCACAAATTTCATATAGATTCAATAATGTTTTAAACTAAGCAAAAAGATCCCTTTACAAAGGCTGATTTCACCTATTTATAGTGCTAAAATAGGCAAGCTGAATGGTCACAAACATTCAACTTAATGTGCCAATTAAAAATTGAAATTTAATTCAAGCCTTTTCACATTCTTGAGCCAAATAACTCCATCCTTGAATTTACTTTAATTCAGATGAATGAATGACTTTAAGTGCTTGAAAAATGACTCTTGAGTTAGCCCTTGGTCAGTCGAATGGACACCATATTCTTAATCAGCTTCTTAATGATGTTTGAATGCTTGAAATAACCTTTGAAATGGGAAAAACGGCTGGTAGTGGAAAGGTTGCTGCTAAAATTAATTTGGATGATAAAATGCTCCTTAAACCTCCTTTAAATAATGTATAAAACATCCCTTGTAACAGCCACTTCATTTGTAACCGAAAATGACTTAAAAAGTCACTTTATTTAATGTATAACAACCCTTGTAATGTAACAGTTATGACGTGAAAAGACTTCTACAATAAATACATTAAAATGAGATTATTAAACACATGTAAACACTTAATAAACATAACACACATTAATACTTAACTTGGGTAAATGAATTATGCATCAATTATTCCAACAACTAGTTAATTAAAGAAGCATCATTAAATAAACTTAACTCATGCATCAATAAATAATCCTAGGAACTAGATTAATTAAGAGCAACACTTATTAAATAAAGTTCAACAAATACACTTATTAATTAAACTAAGATGAGTTAAATAAATGTTCAACAACTCATTTATTAAACTAAGATGCTTAAATGCATGGTTTGAAATGAAAACTAAATGAACAAATGAGTACTTAATGCAAGACTTAATTTAATGATGCAGACTTATACTAACGTGGGAGTTACATAATGCATGACTTTATTAAATGCAGAACACATAATGCATGTCATAATTAAAATATGTAGATCAACAATGCATGACATTAACTAAAGATGCATTTAATTAAACAAGACATAATTAAAGACTAAAGTATTGAGCTGGATCGAGCTCAAATGAGCTGAATTTGAACTGGACGGAGCTCATGGAGCTAGAAACGAACTGGGACCAGCTTGCCAGCAATGCAAGGCTCGACTAAGGAGACTTGACTGACGGGGTTCGCTAGGCGCGCTCGCATCATGCACTGAAGTGCAATAACTAATAGAGTGGTACAAAAGTGCATTAATAGAACAGAGAGCACATTAAATGTTTCCTAATAGCATGTAATCTATATCCTACTAGTTCATATATTGCCTACATGGGCAAATATAATAGAATCAACTTCACTTTTACATTTCAGATTAGAACTTATGTACTTTGAACTCTTTCCAATTTAATCCTTGTTATAAAAATTCAATAAACACTATAATAATATTTCCTTGACACATGAAATAAAACACACTATCTCATAATAATATTCCATATCCATTATCATGATAAATTACATTTCACATGTCACTTTTACACATTTTTCAGTTTAGTCTTTTCCTCATTATTCTATCAATTCGCTATAAGAATTAACTTAGTAAATGGAATTAAATAATTAATTCCATCATTCTTAATCAATTTTTTTATTTAAGTGTAACACAATAGTTAATAATTAAAATTATGTAAATACTAGTACATCTGATTAAACTTACTAATCAAAATTATTTAGGCTAAGTAAAATTCTATTGTACTTACAACCAAAGGATTGGGAAAAGCTTTCTTCTTCTTCCTACACTCCTTGGCTATCTCCTTTCCTTTGTCACCTACTTGTGACTCTGTTTTATTCTCCTTTTCTTCATTTTCATATAAAAATATACATGCTTCAATATTAATAAAATTAAGAAACATTGTTATCATGCATTTTGAATTAAATAAATATGAAATTCATGGAAAGCCTTATGATTCTTACCTTAAACCCTTAGGATTTTACTTGAATTAAATTTCTCTCTCCTTCTACATGAGCATACTTTCTTTCCACTTGAAACTAAGATTTCTAGGTTATTACTTTATTGATTCTACTTCTAACTTATGTACAAAATTGAAGGAATTGAACTTGGAAGGCATGAAAATGGTGGAAAAAGATAAAAATATAAAAATTTAAAAGTTTGTTTCTTTCATTCTAGAGGGGATGACACAAAGATGATGAGAACCATTTTTTCCTTTTCATTACCTAAAATAAGATAATTCTTAAATATTTTAACCAATCACAATTTTACACAATCTAGTCCTTAATCAACATTCATGCGATAATTTCCTAATTTGAATATTTCCCATTTAGTCCTTCAACTTTTTTACAATACCATTCATGAATCATACTCGTTTTTTCACCTACAGTCCATCTTCTTTTTTCCTTTAATTCAATTTAATTATTGCATCTTTTAGTTTTCTCATTGTTACCCCAATATTTTTCACTTTTTTACAATTTCGCTCCCTTTTTATTAATCCAATAAATGGGCGAGGTCCCTGTAGTTTTTCAGCCTCCGTTTACAGGCTGCCGGATAAAGAAAACTCTGTAATCCCCTTATCAAGCAAGGCCTGACTCTCTTCCAATCCAATCACAGCATTCGGACAGATATGTGTGCAGAACAGAGCCCCTAAAGACATAAAGGTTTTTCCTGGTCGGGCGGATAATGAGTCGCCAATCCATATTGGATTGATTGCTACTCTAGGAAAATTGAAAAAGGGTGCTGCTTTGATTCGTTTGCTTTCCCTTTCTCTCTCTAAAAGAAAGAAGAAAGCCTTGCTTTTCCTGCTTCCTTCCTCGCTAATTGAAAGTAAGACTCACACGTCCGCTTATGAATCTTATGGGTTCCTCACTTTTTCGGGGAATCGTTTTTCTCCGATCGTCAATATCTGAGATTTATTAAGATTTATTTCTCACAACATATGGGTCTTTTCAATTACCTCCAATACCTATCTTCACTCTTTACTAATACCAATAATTCCTAGTTTATGACCTTCCTAAGTTCTAATACATTTACTCTTAATTTAATGTTGTTTCCTACTCGAGGGGTATTAAAGATGTTACATTTCTCCCCCTTTAAAATAAAATTTTGTCTTCTAAATTTACTTGACTAGAATAGCTGAGGATACTATTGTATTATGAATTCTTCACTTTCCCATGTTGCTTCCTCAAGTTTATGGTGTTTACATAATACTTTTACTAAAGGAACTCACTTATTTCTTAATTCTTTCACTTCTCGAGTAAGAATTTTAACCGCTTATTCTTCATATGTCAAATCAACTTGTATCTCAATAGCTTCTAATAATAACATGTAATAGATCATATTGAAACCTTTTCAACATTGATACATGAAAGACATTGTGAATTTTGTCCAATTCTAGTGGTAAATTCAACCGATAAGCTACTAGTCCAATAAGCTCTAAAACCTCATATGGTTGAATACACATCAGACTCAATTTTCCTTTCCTACTAAAGTAAAAGAACATTTTTCCATAGAGAAACTTTTAGAAATACTTTTTTCTCACACATTATATTTGATATCTTTTTTAAAAAAAATCAACATAAGACTTTCGTCTGTCTGAGGCCACTTTCAATCTATCTCTAATCAATTTCACTTATTATTCTCCTTCTTTGATTAGATATGGTCCCACTAATTTACTTTCAATCAACATCGTCTAACATACAAGAGTTCTACACTTTATTCTATAAAAAGCCTTATACGGTGTCATTTTAATACTGGACTGATAAATATTGTTGTAAGTGAATTTAGTTAGGGGAAAATATTTTTCTCAATTACTTTCAAACTCAATAATGAAACTTCTCAACATGTCTTCCAATATCTGAATCACTCACAATGACTGACCATCAATTTGAGAATGAAAGACAATACTAAAATTCAATCAAGTTCCCATTGCATCATGTAACTTCACCCAAAACCTTGAAGTTAATTTTAAATCTCTGTCTGAAATGATAAAAGCTGGCACACCTTGAGGCCTCACTATCTCATTAATGCATAGTTCTGCAAACTTCTTTAAAGTAAAGTAAAATTTATTTTCAGATTGGCAAGAAATGAGCAAACTTTTTTAGTCTATCAATAATTACCCAAATTGCATCTTTCTTCTTGGGTGTAGGTGACAAACCAACTACAAAATCCATTGTAATCCTTTTCCATTTTCATTCAAGAATTGCTGTTAGTTATAACAACCTTGAGGCAACTTGATGTTCATCTTTCACCTGTTCATAGGCCAAACAGTTTGTAACATATTCAACAATATCCTTTTTCATTCTTTTCCACCAATAATAAGGCTTTAAATCATGACCCATCTTTATTAGTTTTAGGGTGGAATAGCAAACATGCTACAATGAGCTTTTTAAAGTATGTTTTGTTTAAATTCATCACTATCAGGTACACACAATCTACCTTGAAAATGCAGGTTCCCTTCATTGCCAACTTCAAATCCACTATTCTTTCCATCTTCCTTTTTTTTTTCTTGATTGGCTCTATCTTTACATCTTTTTTTTGTTGCATCTTTCACAGCCTGTAACAAAGTTGTCAATAAATTTCTATTCAAAGCATCAACTACCATATTTTCCTTTCCAAGATGATAATCAATAATACAATCATAATCCTTTAATATCTCAATTCATCTCCTTTATCTCAAATTCAATGATTTTTTAGTCAACAAGTATTTCAAACTTTTATGATTTGTGAATATATAATATCTCTCTCTGTAGAGATAATGTCTTCAAATTTTTAAAGAAAATACTACAACTGCTGATTCCAAATTATGTGTGGGATAGTTCTTCTCATGTGGTTTCAATTACCTTAAACCATAATTAATCACTTTACCATCTTACATCAGTACACATCCAAATCCATTGTATGATGCCTCACTCTACACCACATACTCTATCTAGTTTAGGCTAAATCAACACTACAGCTTCTGCCAAGGCAACTTTTAATCTCTTGAAGCTTTATTGACATTTTTCAGCCCATTCAAATTTAACATGTTTTTGAAGCAATCTTGTCAATGGTAAAGAAATCTTGGAAAATCCATTCACAAATCTTCTATAATATCCAACCAATCAAGGAAACTTCCTACTTCTTTCACATTTTTCGGTTGCTTCTATTCAACTATAACATCTATCTTTTTAGGACCAACTTGAATCCTTTCAACAGATCCAGTATGTCCAAGGAAAACCACTTCTTTTAACCATAATTCACATTTACTCAACTTTGCAGACGATATTTCTCACTCAAAGTTTGATACTATTTTTAGATGCATGTATGCTCTTTTCCTTTTACTTTTTGAATACACCAACATATCATTTATAAACACCACTGCAGATTGATCTAGATATGGTTGAAAGATTTGGTTCATTAAATCAATTAAAGCAGTTGGTGTATTAGTTAGCCCGAAAGACATAACCAATGTAACACCCCAAACCTGGCCTGGAAGTTTGGCTCGAACTTGGCGTGTCACATTGAAGTGTTTTTCGAAAACCATGTTTCCATTAAAAACCCTTCTTAATAATTAAAAACTTATACCCTTTTTAAAACCTTGTTAGAAAACCTCAGCTGAATAACATTCTTAACAACTTTGTAAAAATCTTGGTAGTTGCGGAAAATTACTTTAAAAACAATTGCGGTTACGTGATGTTTTGAATAACAGTAGTTGCTTTGGAAAATCGTGTTCTAATACTAGCAATTATAAGAACAATAAATAAAATTCCAAATTTGAAATCCAAAAAAATTACAACGGCTTTACTACAACCCACATAAAATAATTTAAAGGTAATAATCAAAACTGTAACATAACCAGTGTGTGTGGCTTCCTCTGAGCCCCTAGCAACCCCGATCCATCTAAGGCTGGAAATTACCTGAAAGGTTAATAAACGGGGTGAGTTTACCAAAACTCAGTGTGAAATCCCCTACTATAAAAAGGAACAGTCAGTCATCTAAAAGAATTAAAAGTCTAGCCCCAGCCTTACTTACAATTTCAGTACCAATCGGGTCTTAGCCCATTACAACAGACAGTACCAGATGGACCTTAGCCTATTACAGAATAAGAAACATTATCAGAATTGGAACCAAAATGAGAATCAGAATCAGAATCAGTAACAGAATCAGAATCAGAATCAATATTAGTAACAGAATCAGAATCAGAATCAGAATCAGTAACAGAATCAGAATCAGTATTAGTAACAGAATCAGAATCAGAATCAGAATCAGAATTACGTGATAGAATCAGAACCAGAATGTGAATGCAATCCCAACCCAGCCTATAACCAACCGCTACACTCCACCCGTACCAGCCCTACACTCCATGTGGGGAATAGCTCAACCCACCCAGCCCTACACTCCACAGTTGCAGCATTGCTGCTCAGTTATCAGATATTGTGACAGAGTCACCAGATACAGATATTGTGATAGAGCCACCAGAAGAGATATTTGTGGCATAGCCACCAGAAACAGATAATGTGGCAAAGCCACTTAACAGAATACATGGCACAAAGCCATCGATAACTACATTATGTTAGGCACATAGCCATCAACTAGAGCAACATAACGACACACAGCCCTAGGTAAATGTGATCGACACAGAGTCGTCAATAACCATATATTGGCACATAGCCTTAGGCAAATACGTTTGGCACACAGCCATAATCAGGTTGGCACAGAGCCATATGTAGGTTGACACAAAGCCATAATCAGAAGGCTTTAAGCCATCCGTAGCTGTCTCATGTTAGGCACATAGCCATCAGCGACGGTAATATAGTCGGCACCCAGCCTCGGGTAAATATGATCGGCACCAGCCATTAATCGGTCCACAGTCGTCTTGGGCGACCCGTACGACCTTATCAAATCAGTACGAATATACGGCTCTTAAGCCTTCGGTGGATCCATAGTCGTCAAGCAACCATGCGATCCTAACAGATCAGATCTTCCTCCGTGCAAAATCCCAACCCATGCAACATGTCATGTATGCAGAATGTCATGCCCATATTTGAATCAAACAATCACAGTCAAGTCATTCATATTCCAACATATATTCACAATCAAATTCGTCAACCACACAGTCCAAGTTAGTCACTTGGCCACAAGGGCAAAACAATCATCTAACACCTTAAGGGCAAAATGCTAATTTTACCCCACAAGGTATCTTGGTAATTCCACCCTACAGGGGTATTTTAGTAATTCTACCTTATAGGGGTATTTTAGTAATTCTACCCTACAGGGGTATTTCGGTAATTCTACCCTACAGGGGTATTGCGATAATTCTACCCTACAGGGATATTTCGATAATTCTACCCTAGAGGGGTATTTCGGTAATTCTACCCTACAGGGGTATTGCGATAATTCTACCCTATAGGGGTATTTCGGTAATTCTACCCTACAAGGGTATTTCGGTAATTCTACCCTACAAGGGTATTGCGATAATTCTACCCTACAGGGGTAATTCTACCCTACAGGGGTATTTCGATAATTCTACCCTATAGGGGTATTTCGGTAATTCTACCCTACAAGGGTATTACGATAATTCTACCCTACAGGGGTATTTCGGTAATTCTACCCTACAGGGGTATTTCGGTAATTCTACCCAACAAGGGTATTTCGGCTATTCTACCCTACAGGGGTAATTCGATAATTTTAACCTACAGAGGTATTCCGGTAATTCTACGCTACAGGGGTATTTCGGTAAATTTGTAAACTAAGGGCATTTTGGTAATTTTACAAACTAGGGGTATTTTGGTAATTTTATTGATCGAGGGTATTTTAGTAATTTTGCAAACTGAGGGTATTTCGGTAATTTTACAAATCGAGGATATTTGGGTAATTTTATAAACCGGGGTACTTTGGTAATTTTACAACTGGGGGTATTTCAGTAATTTCATAATCGAGGGTAAAATGGTAATTTTGTAAACTGAGGGTAAAATGGTAATTTTGTAAATCGAGGGTAAAACAGTAATTCTGTAAATCGAGGGTAAAATGGTAATTCTATAAATCGAGGGTAAAATGGTAATTTTGTAAATCGAGGGTGAAACGGTAATTCTGTAAATCGATGGTACTTTGGTAATTTTACAAATTGAGGACATTTTAATAATTTGGTAAACAAAGTATTCTAAACAGGGATAACAATACGAATGGGCCTAAAGCCTATTCTCAGCCCAAATGGGCCCACATGCTCGTGTGGCCCTTTTAGCCCAAACCTAGCCACAGATATTCGATTCACCTAGCCTAGTCCAATATTTACTACACAATCAAACAACTTATCCAATTGGGCCCGTAGGCCCATTGGACCCACATGGCCCCTTTCGGCCCATCGCTGCCCGAAGTAGCCATCCAACAACAAGAGTAGTGATAAATACACACCTGATTGGAGACTGGAGTTAATCCATGCTCTGAGTACTCTTAGCCGACGCCCAACCCAAACGAGCACGCCATAAAGCGAAAGGGATCAGCCAAGAAAGGTACCTTTACTCTCCTCATGGTTCTCTCTATTTAAAGCCAGCTTCCCATCCACTCTTATGTTAGCTTCCCGATGTGGGATCCCTCCAACATCAGAGTTTAAATTCAACACCAACTCTTGCCGCCCCCTGTTAGCAAAATAAATGCTCTTTGCTTGCTATGGGATTCGAACCCATGCCTCCCCTCAAATGCTCCACACGCCACTTGCCACTAAGCCATAAGGTTTTTTGTGCCACAATTTCTCCAACAATATTCTTAAGGCCTACCTACTACACCCAGGGTTTGATTAACCTTAAACCAAATTTTTTGTTAGAGTCCAGGTTTAAACCCAGGACTTCTCCAACACTTCTCAACACACTTAACCACTAAAACAAGCCTTCATTAACGAAATTTGCATGCACAACAGAATATTATAAGATGCCTTCAACCGCTCCCATGCTCAAGGCCCAAAACTTCTAGGCCCAAATTCAGGGTGTTACAACTAAAAAAATCATAATGTCTATATCTAGTTGTGAAAGCAGTCTTGGGTATGTTCGTATCTTTCACCCTTAACTACTAGTACCTTGATCTAAGATCAATCTTTGAAAACACACATTATCCTTTCAATTGATTAAACATCATCAATTTAGGTAAAATATATTTATTATTTATTGTTACCTTCTTCAATTAACAACAATCTATACACAATCTCAATAGCCTAACTTTCTTCTTCACAAACAATACTAGTGCACCCATGGTGAAATACTAGGATGAACCAAACCTTTATCAAGTAATTCTTGCAAGCTGCACTTGTATTTCTTTCAATTTTGTAAGGGCCATTTGATATGGAGAAATAGATATTGGTCCAGTACTAGGTATTACTTCAAATGAAAATTTCATTTCTCTTTTAACCTAGGGAACTCTTCCGAAAATACCTCAGAATAATCTTGTACAATTGGTATTTTCTCCAAATTAGAATTAGATTTTCTTTTATAAAATATATAAACTAGAAAAGCATCACACCCTTTTCTTACCATTTTCCATGCTTCTATTGTAGACACTATATTTGTAAAGCACTAAACTTCAAACCAGCAACCACTAACTCTTTCCCTTCTAGAGTTCTTAAAGAAATTCTCTTTCTCTTACAGTCAACTATTACTCCATATTTAGGTAACCAATCCATACTAAGTATTACACCAAACTCATTAAATGGAAGAAATATAAGATTAGCAGGGACTCAAGGTCTTAAATTTTTTAAGGACTCTGCTTATATATTTTATTTAGTTTTTCACTTTCCCAAAAAGGTTAGTGACTAAGAATTTATTTTCAACATATTTCATTGGGAATTCCCTTTCTCTTACTAATGCAATACTAATATATGAACGCTTAGAACCAAGATCAATTAAAACAAACAAAAAAGTGTCAAATAAACTGAAAATATTAGTTATTACATCAAGAACATCTCCTTCTTATTTGGTTCGGATGGCATAAGATCTAGATACTACTCGAGACTCTGATCTAGTTGCTACTTCTTTTCCTTGTCTGTGACTACTAATAACACTTTTAATTGCTCAAGGCCTTCTACTGTTGGATCTTGTGCCCTAAGTGTAGTATATTCGTCTGTATATTTGTATTTTTTTCGAGCAGATTGGTTTAATAAAAATACCCACAAGTTGCATTAATATTCTTTTATATTATCCTCAATGGTTTTTGTATGTAAATAAAAATGGAAGCAAATATTGACTCACTGGGTTGTAATATGGAAAGACAACTTATATTAGTAGATGAACATAGAAATGTCCTTAGTCTAATAGAGAATGAGCAAATTGATTGAAAAACTAATATGCCATCTATCCAGTCCAGTTGGAGAGATGCTTTGTCTTCAGCATCGAGTATATGACTCCCAGAAGATAGAAACATAGATGTGATTGACTAGACTGATAGTACATAGAACAATACCCAAGTAGAATAGATTTTAAATATATTCATGGATTTATTCAATTTTGATGTCCATAGAGTGGCACAACTTAATCTTGAGTGGATGATGAATTAGTTATGCGTGACTTGTATACTCGTATACTTTGATGTAAGGAACTGAAAGCTTGTCTATTAGGAATATGACTTTTTCAATATGTAGCATCATTAACAATAGTGAAATTCATAGCCAAACTAATGGGTAAATGATATCCTCTTATCGACATTCTATGATAGATGCAAAGTAAATGTGGCCATGGGTCATTTGTCTTTGTGATAAATGACTTAATTACTATTTTGATACTGATTGAGTTTTCAAGAAGGATCATGTAATGATTATCATGAGATAAAAAAGATCATATTGAGGATAGCACATTTACAAAAGGTCATTGGATGAGTACTAATTGAATAGCTTTCGTGATGATATGTTATTAAGGAGAGCTCAGTCATGATACTATAGTAGAATGACTAGGTGACTAAATGAGCTTATAATTAATAAGTGGAAAATTGAAACTTAATTATATATTATTTGAGCCCCAATTTTATATGTCCAATTTGTCACTCTACTAGCTCATTGAAACCAAAAATGAATTGCATAAAGAATCAAATGAGCAAAAATGATTAAAAAAGATAAAGTTATAGAAGCTGACCACATTCGAAAATGAATGTGGTTTTTCAATGTATGGAAATGACTTAAGAATTAATTTAAAAATTTTGAATTATTATTTAATCAAATAATTTAAGTTTGAAAATATAATTGAATTAATTGGTTATTGTGAGTCTGTTGAATCTGGAAATAAATATATTTTCTTATAAATTCTTTTAAGGTAATGTTGTCATGACTTTAACAGAATTAGAACTAGGTTAAGAAAGTTATTTAATTAGAAAATTACTTTATCTAATTAAATTAATGTAATAAATAATATTTATTTTGGAAAATAGAATAAAATGTATTAGGTTGGATTAAATTATAAAATGTTGGGTTAAAAGTCCATGAATCACATATAATTAGACTCAATACAAGAGAGACCTAAAAAACCCTCTATTAGTTAAACTAGGAGGCTAGTTTTTTAATCAAATTATTATTAGTTGTGTTCTTCTAATTCAAGCAGGGTTGTTCTATCTCTCCCTATACATCAAGTGTTAAGGTCAAGACACTGTGCTACTAGAGTCGTAACATTTAGGACAATTACCTTTGTTGAAGGATCCTAGCTATTCAAGGAGCCAGAGTCACGACACCAACGCTACAAAGAAAATCTGAGAGCAATATATTGGAAATGTCACGACACCAATGTCTGCGGGTTACGACATCGAGGCCTAACAGGATAAAATCTACAAGTGTATTCTTTAGTCAAAATAGGCTATATTAATTATTAAGAAGGGGGTAATTTTGTTAATTTTGTAACAGCCTGTTTTAAGTAAAATCAGAGCAGTGGCTTTGAGGCCATAAATTTGAGGTCAAAATATTTATTTTATTATTATTTTAGTGTCTACAGCATGTTAATGTGTCATATGAAAATTTCGTTAAAAAATTTAATCGTTTGCATGCTCAATTCGATAAAAAGGACTAAATCGCATTAAGTACAAAACTGGAGTTCTATAAGCTAAATGGATTTAATAGCTATGAAACTAAATGATTGGAGGGTTTATGTTGTAATTAAACCATTAACATGTTGATGGAAAAATATGGATACTTTATTAAGTGAATTAAAGATTAGTAATAAATGTTATATAGGTAATTTAATAAATAACATCTAAATTAAGTAAAATAAAATCAATTTTTCCCCATTCATCTTCTTCAATCAAAATTTAGAGCAAGAATAGCCATTGAAGAAGCCTTAACATTTGGCTATGGAGTTTTGATTGCATGGTATGATTTTTCGTCCCATTTTTAATGATTTTTATGTTTTCAGAGTCATTGTAGCTTAATCTAGCTAGCCCAGGGACTAATTTGCAAAACAATTGAGTTGTTTGAATTTTTCCATTGATGAATATGTATGTGTTTTGATGTTTGATGATAGAAAATGATTGGTTGATGTTAGATAAACAAGTTTTGTAAAGTAATTTTGGATGAAATTGTCAAATAGGGATTTATTTGTAAAATGTGAAAATTATGTGGTGAAATGTGTGAATTAATGAAATGTGTGGGCTACTATAAGGTTGTATGAAATTTGGCTAGCATGGGTGTGGATTAAATTGCGTGAATTTGCATTTTTATGAGCTAGGGACTAAATTGTAAAGAAGTTGCAATAATATGTATTTTAGGCTGAATTGAATAGAATGAATACTAAATGGATTGAATTTGATTATTTAGATCAAGTTAAGCCACATACGGATCTAGATCAAGGGAAAGATAAAGTATTGGACTAGTCGATCCTATTTCGTTGTTTTTGTGATCGAGGTAAGTTCGTAAGTTTAATAAGTATTAAACTATATGCGTTTGAATGCTTCATTGTTATAATTGAGATGATACAACACCAAAAAAATTCTCGATGAGTTATCGACAATGTATAAATCTCGGTTGAACCTTAGGAATAGATAGGATACAAATGACATGTCATTAGGGTTACCGTGTTTTAGGTGCTAGTCTTGTACATTCTACTGGTGGCTGAGTTTTTTGACATGTGTTGTGGTTACTGATCAGCTTGTGTGAGTAGCACTGTGTAGTTACGTCTTGACCGTCAACTTGTGTAAGCAGGCCCAGTGATAGCTCGAGGGTGAGCATTTATACGAGATATGAGATAGAGATAGTTTCGACCATGTATTTGGCACTTAGTGTACGAGATTCCCAAGTATCCGATAGTATTCCAAATGGTTCAACGGGTATATTGATGGTATGAAAGAATAAGAGATTGATACGTATTAGTACAGGTATGTATGTGAATGATATAAGCATTGAATCTATGGAATTTGTGAATTTTATGTCTAACCTTATGGATGAACATGTGATAGGTTTATGGATTAAATTGTGTTGCATTATGCCATATTTAATTACTTAAATAATGATTAAATGAGCTTACTAAGCTTAATAGCTTACTCTGTTTACTTTTCCATGTTTTATAGTGATTTCAAAGCTTGCTCGGATTGGAAGTTGTTGGAGATCTCATCATACTATCGAGCCGTTATTTTGGTACTTTTGAACTTTATGTAATTTTGGTTATATGGCATGTATAGGTCTTTTGGTTAATAGAAGCCTATATGTTTTGGTTATGTAATTAGTCATTTAATATGGCTTGATTTGGTATATGAGGGTATGTAAACATGTGTGTTTAGCCATGTGATTTGGCTTATTTTGATATACTTGGTTATAGAAACATGTATAAATGATCCTTTTTTTTTAGTATGTGATGTATAGTTGCTTGGTGAATGCCTTAATTGTGTATTTGGTATTTTGAGTGCTAATCGATTGAATTTGAGATGTGGTATTTCAACAGGCACAAAGTTTATTGAGTGAGTTTGATCATTTAGGTAACTTTTGGAAGTGATATTAGTATGATTTTGAATGGCCAATTATGATGTTTATGAACATTGTCATTTTTGGTGTAGGTGTTGCATGATTTGAACTTGAATTTTGGTTAGTTTGAATACTCACTGATGATACAATCATATGGTATTTGATGTGTTTGGGTTGTTGCAAATTTGGGTGAGGAATGTGGCTTGGAAAATAGCCTATTTTTGTCCACACAGGTCTGTGTCTCAGCCAAGTGTGATACACGGTCAGATGACACTACCATGTGTCCCCTGATACTTATTTAGAAACCAAGTCAATAGCTTCACATGGCCTAGCACACGGGTGTGTGGCTTGGCTATGTGGCACAAGTTAGTATACCCTCTAGTTTTCACACGGCCTAGCACACGACTTGGCACATGGGTGTGTGAGGCCATTTCGAAGGGTACACAGACTATTCACATCGGTGTCTGGTTGGACGTGTGACCCAAGTCAGAGAGTTACATGGGTTCAGACATGGGCTGAGACATGACCATGTGATCCCATTTCGAGTGTCTACGCAGCCTGCGACACGGGCGTGTCTCTTAGTCGCGTGAGACACATTGCCTATCCACACTGGCGTGTGTCCCCTGCACTTTGAAAATTTTCTATGTTTTTCTAAAATTTTATTAAGTATTCAAATTAGTCCCGAACCACGTCTAATGCTTGTTTTGGGCCTTGAGGGCTTGTGTTAGGGACTATATAATTATATTTGAATAATTTTTGTTTGGAATTGAGAAATGTATATGAAATGTATGATTATTTAAGAAATAAGTTCGATAATGCTTTGTAACCCTATTTCGGTGAAAGATAGGGGTTAAGGGAGTTATATTTATTGGTTTTAGAGCTATGGTTTAGTCGATTCTCGGACTAACATAGCGTCTGTAAGTCTAACTATACATGCCATATTTAACATATTATAGTGTGATATCTCCTAACAATTTTAAATCATGTTTTCATATAGCAATGGATCCCAATCGAGCAGTTTTTGATGATGTAGAATGTAAAGCCCCAAAAATCCTGAAACCTAAAAATCCCGAAATCTCGAACTTTCTTTGTTTTCGGTTTTGATAAAAATTGTGTTTTATGTTCCTAGCCATGTGATAATTATAGTAGGTCTTAATTAAGGTTTGATTTCGAACCTAGGAATAAATCAAATTATAGTTTAATTATTAAAAGAATTAGGGTTGACAAGTAGTTGGGCTTTTAAATAAAAATAGAGGAAAAATAGCATCAAAAAGCCTTGTGGAGGAGTGGCTAAGTGATGCCACTTAAGGAGTAGGGAGGTGGCGTTAGTAGCTAGCAAGGAGATCCAAGGTTCGAATCCTAGCTTAGTATTTTTAGAAGTTTAATCTTGGCCTTCTAGAAGGATGGAAGTGGCGTGAGGATGGACTCCAAGGGGAGTGTTCAGAAGAGAAAATTAAGGAAAAGATCAAGGGGTTATCAGGGAGAAAAACGAGGAGATGAGAAGGGAGAAGTGATGGAGCCGAATTGGGAATTGGGCATGGAAAATTCAGCTATAAGGGCTATAAATAGGGGCCGAATACAGGGTTTCCAGGCTACTGCCGAAATTCTTCTTAACCTTGTTGCCAGAAACCCCTTTCTCAAAAAGTCGAAAACCCTTTTCTTTTCAAGATCCAAAAAGCCAAAAACCCTTTTGTTTTTCTTTCTTTTCTTCTTGCCGATTTCTATTCTCCTCTACACAATTTTCTTTGTTTCACTTAGCCGATTTCTTCTTCTACTCTTCTTCTTTAATCTGTACCAAATAAACCTTATTCACCATACTAAGTTTGAAAAGCCGAATCTCCTAAGGGCTGAATACTCTTTGACCGAATCTAGTGGAATTAGTATCGAATCTCAGATCTTAGCTCTCTACCGAATTGCTGTTTAGGTTTTTTCAGTTTTGATCTAGGACTTGATCGTGGTTAGTGAAAGGGTTGTTATACTTATCGCACAAGGTAAGGTTAAGGTGAGATTCTAGCTTTTGGTAAAGTAATCAATAAGTACATGTGATTAATCTTTGAGTGATATCGATTGTAGGTTTGGGCTAAGGAGATCGCATCGCGCTTGCTTACCAGGTGTGTCCATACACTGCACACACATTATGTATCGGCAAAAGCCGAAATGCCGAAAAACCCAAATGTTGAAATGCCAAAAAGCCAAAAGTTTGGCTACGGTAGTCTTGCGAGTGCGTGAACACTCATATAAGGGAGGCCGATAGGTTGCCTGAGGCCCACGGGCGATTCTGTGGACTTGGGTTGTAATTTGGCCATATGGACCAGAATGGGCTAAATGGGCCCGATGGGCTATTGGGCCAATAATAGGCAAAAACTGAATGTTGATGCTATGTGATAGGAACTTGTATGTAAGCATGAATATGAATATGACTGGGCCTAACAAGCCATATAAATGTGATTTAGGCCTAATGGGCCATATACAGGTGATTTGGGCCTAATGGGCCATATGAACATGATTGGTCTGAATGGGCCAGATATAGGTATGTGAAATTGTTTGGGCTTTGTAAGGGGTTTTGGGCCTAGTATATGATATCCACATAAGACTTAATTAATATATTGCGACCGTGGAAAAGTCAAAGGGTTAAAGTGTGGCAACGGGTATATGCATGTCTAGGATTGGATCTAGGGAGAGCTTGGTACTTAAGCGGTCTTAATGACCCACTTCCTCTTCTTTGGAATCCTACCTGGTGCATAGTGTTCATTCATCTTAGCTCACGGGACTTGTTAACGGGCCAAGGTAAGTGAAAACTGTAATTAAGGGAAAATTATCGAAATGCCCCTAAGGGTGAAAATGACCAAAATACCCCTAGGTGTAGAATGTAAGTTTTATGGATGTGACATGCATACATAAGATATTCTGCTTAGGTTGCATATGGGTGGGAATTATGGAACGGAGGAAGTATATGAGGATCGCATGGTTGCTTGACAATCGTGGATTCACCGACGGCTTTTAAAGCCCAATATGTAAATGAAGGTAGTTCTGCAATCGGGCTACCATGGTGTGTGGGCTGGGTGGGTCGATATTTATATCCTCACATGGTGTGATGAGGTACAGAGCTGGTATGTAGCGGATGGATAATTTGGATGGGACTGCATTGCATGATTGATGAATGATGTTTTTTTAAATGCTTGTTTTCCGTCGAGTGTTGTACACACTGAGTTTGTGAAAACTCACCTCCTCTTTTGTTTTATTTTCAGGTGATGCTCAGTAGAATGTTCGATGTTTGGAGGGACTCTGGGTGGCCGGCTAGCAAGATAATTCGAACTAGGTTTGTTAAGCATTTAAGTTTCTATTTCTTTTTAAGTATGTTCAGACCAGATTGTAATAAGGTTTTCATTATGTTATTATTACTTAAATTATTATTATTATTTTCGTTGTAATTACGAGAAGTTGAACATGGATTTCTTAAATTATAGTATGTTTTTTACGTTTCCGCAACTAAGTTTTTTTAGTTTTTTTTTTTAAAATCAAATGTTTTAAATAAGGCTTTCGTAACTGAAAGATTTCTTTTTTAAAGTTAATTAGGGTTTCTTTTATTTTAAGAAGGGTTTTCAATGAAAACACGGTTTCGCTAAAACACTTCAATGTGACACGCCAAATTCAGCCATAACGTTTGAGCTGGGTTTGGGGTGTTACATAGAAAGTAAGTGCCAGCCTTTGTTCACAGAGCAGCACCGTCTAAATCGAGACCCGTATCTGAGGGTCGTGGAGGAGAGGCCAAGGAAGCCTTCTTCCAAATGATGAATGAATGGTTCACTGAGTTTGTCCGAACAATCCGGTTGCTCAGCAACCTCCACCCCTACTTAGTCCCTAACCAGTTCCCGTATCTCCTCAAGGTTTGGAACTTTTACGTATGAGTAAGCCAGCTATTGATAAAATTTGAAAATATGGGGCTGAAGAGTTTAGAGCCATAGTTAATGATGATCCTGAGAGAGCTGAGTTTTGGCTTGATAACACAATTCAAGTTTTTGATGAACTATCTTGTACGCCAGTGGAATGTGTTAAATGTGTTGCATCACTTCTGAGAGATACTGCATACCAATGGTGGAGCACTTTAATATCTATGGTACTGAGAGAACGGGTCACGTGGGAATTCTTTCAGACTGAGTTCAGAAAGAAATATATAAGTCAATGATTTCTTGATCAAAAGCGCAAAGAATTTCTAGAATTGAAACAGGGTCGTATGACCATAACCAAGTACGAAAGAGAATTCATGAGACGGAGTAAGTATGCTCGAGAATGCATTTCCGCTGAAGAAATTATGTGTAAAGGGTTTGAAGATGGGTTGAATGAAGACATTAAGCTTCTAGTCGGGATTCTTAAACTGAAAGAATTTGTTGTGTTAGTCGATAGAACTTGCAAAGCCAAGGAGCTTAGGAAAGAAAAGAGAAGAGTTGATTCTGAGGCTAGTGATTCAAGAAAGAGGTCAATGAGTAAACCCTATCATTCCTCTTCAAAGAAATCAAGGGATTATTATAGCCGTTCAACTACTTTAGTGGGGTATTCCAACAAAGATCGTAAGAAGCAACACACAAGTCCAAAAGCTCAAGCTACTTCAGTATCTAACGTTGGTTGTGTCAAAGTCAACAAACCTGAGTGTCAACAATGTGGAGGACGACATTTTGGAGATTGTTGGATGAATAATAAAGCTTGTTTCAGATGTGGCTCGTAAGATCATTTTATTTATGATTGTCCTGAGTTACCCGATAAAGAAAAATTTCTTAATACAAGGCAGAGTAATATAGCTGCCAGAGAGAGACCACTTCGAAATATTGGAAATGTGATTAGTAGCAAAGGTGAAAAAAGAATTCTGCTGTGAGATCAGAGGCTAGAGTGCCAGCTAGAGCCTCCACTATTTGCGCTCGTGAAGATGCATCGGCACCAGATGTTATCATTGATACATTTTCTCTTTATGACACTAATGTAACTGCTTTGATTGATCTTGGATCGACCCATTCATATGTCTGTATGAATTTAGTGTCTAGTAAAATTTTATCTGTTGAGTCCATTGAATTCGTGATTAAAGTATCGAACCCCTTAGGTTAGTATGTCTTAGTTGATAAAGTTTGTAGGAATTCTCCTTTGATAATTAGGGGTTACTATTTTTTGGCTGATTTGATGCTTTTTGTAACACCCTAAATCTAAGTGTTTATTTATGTATGTTGTGACACACAAATGCATGTATGCTTCAGTGGTTAAGTGTCCTGGGAAGAGTCTAAGAAGTCATAGGTTCAAGCCTTAGCTTATGCAAAAATTTTGTTCTTTCTTGAATAAACCCTGCCTCTAATTAGTATCCTTTTTAAATAAATGTGGTTAAAACATGACATAAAAATGCCTGCTAGTCTAGGGGTAAGTGGCATGTGGAGTGTTCCTTGGGGTATGAGGTTCGAGGCTTGTGTAACACCCTAAGCCCGGTCTAGACATTATAGCCGAATCTGGCGTGTCACATTAGAGTATTTTTCAAAAATTGATCTTTTTGGTAAAAATCTGTTACTAAATTTAAATCCTTTTATTATTAATTAACGAAAGTTCTCGTCAAAATGTTTACTTATTAACCATCATGTTATAATAAATTGAGTTAAAAATGCGGAAGCTTTTTAAGTTGATGAAGTTTAAAAACAATAATTGTTTTTAAAATTCGTCTTTACCTAGACTAAAAGTTTAAAAATATATAATCCAAAGCCCAATTAAAAATTAAAACCCACGAATGGCCTTATTACAAAATTAAAAACACAAAACTGAAATCTAAATTAAATAAAGTCAAATGCAAGACACAACAGTTGTGTGGCAACCTCCAAGTCCTTCGCAGCACCAATCGTCTAAGGCTAGGGATTACCTATACAGTTAAAAAGAAAGGGTGAGTTTATGAAAACTCAGTGTGTAGCCCACTATCAGTCAAACAGTAAACAGGGCATGCAATAACAGACTAGGCCTTGGCCCTATTCAGTATCAGTACAGTCTGGGCCTTAGCCCTATACAGTAACAGTGCGGGCCTAAGCCCAATACATTATTAGTATAGTGTAATGCAATTATGCATCCCACCCAAATCCAGCCAGCACACCACCTGTACCAAACAACACACCATGTGGGGATATAAATCAAGCCACCCACCCAACAAATCAATAACGCAGCAAAGCTGCCAGTAATAATAATGCAGCATCGCTGCCAAAAACAGTAAATGTGGCAAAGCCACCAGTAACAGTGAATGTGACATAGTCACCAGTAAAGTACTTCCTCCATATCAAAATCCCAACCCCATGCAGTATGTCATATCATAAATATTACGTGCGTACAAAGTCATACTCAGTACAATCATATATGTAAATCATAAGCACATCAGTCATTCAGAACATAAGGGCATAATCTTCATTTTACCATACAGGGATATTACGGTCATTTTATTCTATAGGGCATTACGATCATTTTACCCTACAGGGGTATTATGGTCATTTTACCCTACAAGGGCATTACAGTCATTTTACCCTATAGGGGCATTACGATCATTATACCCTTCTAGGGCATTACAGTCATTTTACCTATTTTAGGGTTTCAACTCATATAACGACCTCTCCGAAGGTCTACAATTACCTCGAACAACATAGATATCCTAAATGATCATAACGGTGTAAATGGGCCCAAGGCCCATTACTTGGCCCAAGTGGGCCCACACACTCGTATGGCCCTTTTAGCCCAAATTCAGTTATGGCTATGTGACCTACATAGCCTAGTCCAATATTTATCACTTACCGTGGATTTAAACTGTATGGAGCTGACGAGCGCATTGGGCCTTCACAGCCCATTTCGGCCCAACGTGGCCCATAACTGCCTAATCCCACGAAAATGCTCGTGGTGGCCTTTATAGTCTATTGCCCATGATTTGTGGCCTAACCGAAAGGAGAATTATTGTAATCAAAAACTAAAAGAAAAAATGGAGAAAAAGAGAGACGAAAGAGGAGAAAATGGCATAATCAGCTAGAGGGAGAACAACCAAAAATGTTGATTAGAGATGGAGAGTTAAGAGCAAAATGGTAACAAGAAAGCCAAAAAGTAGTGAAAAGAGCACAAAACAAAAGAAAAAAAAACCAAAAATCAACACTACATTCGGCTTCAAAACAAAGAGTAGCCAAAAACCCGAAATGGAGAGTCACACTCCCACTACTAAGCCGAATTCCTGAGTGGTTGATGTCCACCAAAGTCCACAACTCTTCCCCTTATTAAAAATCCCTTAATTTTCTCCATATATCCCTCCTAAAAATCCTCCTTAATCTGTTCCTTGATTTACTCTACCATCTACTCTTTGACCAATTCAAATTCCACCTTGCAGAGTTCCAGTCCACTTCTGCTTCTCATATGGCAAGAGTAGCAAAATAAATACTCTTTTTACCTTGCCAAGAATTGAACCTTAAACCTTAAGCAACTACCACATGCCACTTACCATAGGACCACAAGCTCATTTGAGACACTTTTAACCACAATTAAATATAAGGCTCACTTGCTAACGCTAGAATTCATTTAAGAGGAAAACTAAAAATTTTGCTAAAGCCCAGATTTGAACCCAAGACTCCTAAAACACTCCCATTTACTCCTAAATTACTTAACTAATAAAGAAAACATGAAATTTGTGTCAATTTCTTGCTTAACTAAAATATTTATGAGCAGTCTCCTAACTGCTCCCATGCTTAAAGCCCAATACTTCAAGGCCCAATTTCGGGGCGTTACAATTCACCTTTCCTTAAAGGAATTTCGTCCTCAAAATTTCCAACTATCAAAATAGTTGCACCATCTGGGGTACACTACTATGCTCCTGCTGCGCACTCTGATCCCAATGACACTAACACACTTTAACATGAACTTGGAACCTCTTACACACACCCAAAACACTTGACTAATGAAACATATTGACATCACACGTATACAATTTCTATGTCCAAATCATCACACTTAAACAAAACATACCTGACTTAAAAGTGACTTGGCAATCCCGAGCCCGATGCTCCTTAGACTCGCATTTGAGACATGCTCCTGACTTCCTTCAGCATTCGCCTGAATGACGCCTTCTGCAATACTCACAAGTGAAAAAGTTCAGATGCGTTTAATATGCTTTACAGAACAAGGCTCCAGCCCCAGAGAACTGCGATCTCTCTTCTTCTTACAGTCCACGCACCTAGCTCGGAGTGTTTCACCAATCTCCTTAACTTCCTCCAGCAGTTCCCTTACTAACCGGGTTAGCGCTTTAGTACCAAGCTCCGAGTTATTGCTACTTGAAGTTGGTGGACTTATCTTGGCTTCCGTCTGTTGAACCATCTCATGTTCCGGTGAAGTTGGTGCCTCCTTAGCAGGCATGTGACCCGATGCTGAAGACCCAGCCCTAGCACTTCCTCGACCTCTACCACGGTCACGTGTACCCCTTCCGTGAGTACCTCTAGTTCTCATATCGTTATAGCGAATTATCTATTTAAAAGTCTTATGTATCGGTTTGTAATTTTAGTAATTGTTAATGAATGTGTTATGAACGACAGTAATTAGGGTTTGTTTTCGCAGAACAAGATCTTACTACAGTTTTCCGTCTTTTATAGTCTCAGTCTACTCTAACTAAAGAGTTTTAGTATAGTCCTACTACCTATAGTAGTCCCTCAGTAATACCTTTTAGATCAAGCAATCTACAGTAAAGGAAGAACTTACAGATTCGGCGCCGGAGACTCGGTGTGCCACACTAGTAAACCTTCCAAAAATATTTTAGGAACAGTTTTCCAAATATTCCTAATATTTTCATAACCCATTCCACAGTCGAGTTTATAACTTGGCTCTAATACCAAATATATGTAACACCCCAAACCTGGCTTAGACGTTATGGCCAAATCTGGTGTGTCACATTGGAGTGTTTCTCAAAAATTGATCCTTTCGGTAGAAATCTGTTACTAAATTTAAATCCTTTTATTATTAATTAACAAAAGTTCTCGTCAAAAAGTTTACCTTATTAACCATCAGTGTTATAATAAATTGATTTAAAAACGCGAAAGCTTTTTAAGTCGATGAAGTTTAAAACGCGTGTCTTAGAAAACAGTAATTATTTTAAAAACTCACCTTTACCTAGACTAGCAGTTTAAAAATATATAATCCAAAGCCCAATTAAAAATTAAAACCCACAAACGGCCTTATTACAAAATTAAAAACCCAAACGTGAAATCTAAATTAAATAAAGTTAAATGCAAGACACAGCAGTCGTGTGGCCACCTCTAAATCCCTCATAGCACCAATTCGTCTAAGGTTGGGGATTACCTGTACAGTTTAAAAGAAAGGGTGAGTTTACGGAAACTCAGTGTGTAGCCCCCTATCAGTCAAACAGTACATGTGACAACCCGAATTAGGGCCTAATCGGAATAGCAGTTTCATGACCACAAATCTGAGATAGAAATAAATGTTTTATAATTATTTTGAGGTTTATGATATGATTTCATGATTGAGTGAAAATTTCATGATGAAATTCTATGCATTAAGCGCTTAAGTTGAGATTAGAGACTAAATCGAATAATTTGCAAAACTTGTGTTCTAGAAGTTTTTCGTATGAAATTACTTTGGAATATTAATTAGGAGGTCTTAAATAGCAATTTGACCAATTTCTAAGTTCATGGACAAAAATTTGACATGAATGGAATTTTTGGAAAGTTTAGTAGTAAGGGCATTTTGGTCATTTGTATATTAAATGAAATAAAATGGGAAAAATAACACAAAAATGGTCATCTTCTCAATTAGTTGCTGCCGAATTTTGCTCTCCTCCATAGCTAGGGTTTCTTCAATTTTCAAGCTTCATAGTAAGTGATTTCAAGCCATTTTTTAATGATTTTTATGATTTTTATGTTGTTATCATATGAATTGGTGACTGTCCATAGAATGATTAAATGATGAAAACTTGCAAATTTAATTAGCTTATGAATAAGTGTTAACGATGAAAAAGGAAAGATTTTCCGATTGAACCTTTGGAACAGGAACAATACGAATGACCCATTGTGAATACACATGTGTAGTACTAAGTGCAAGCTACTACGTGTACCATACTATTAAGTCGCATGTGTAGAACTAAGTGCAGGCTACTATGCATACTCAATGACTTCGATCACTTGTGTAGTACTAAGTGCAGGCTACTACGTGTATCAGATGGTGAGGTCACATGTGTAGTACTAAGTGCAGGCTACTACGTGTATCGGATTGTTGGTCGCATGTGTAGTACTAAGTGCAGGCTACTATGCGTATCAAATAGCTTCGGCTATAAGTGTGGAAAGGGGAAATATGTGTAAACAATGGTATATTTGTTATTTTTCCATTGAGTTCAACGGGGAAAATCGATAAAGTGGTAATATGTGAAAGTTATTATAAGGTGGATATGTGAAAATTTATATTTATGAAAATTTAGGAGCTATGTGCTCGATAATTGAGTGAATTCTGGTATAACAAAAAGGACAAGGTGAAATTATGCAAGAGTGAATGTTAGAAATAAAACAGTGTTGGATAGCAGCAGTTACATGATTTTAAAAATTTACCAAAAATCGTGGAAGTTGAATAAAAATGTAAATGATAGACGAAAATAGAGCTTAATAAGTCTATTCTCACATAAAAGACACTGGGGAAGCAAAAAAATTCTATATTGTGTGATATTTGAATTCTTGTAAAATAGGATCTGAATGAATTTGAGATCCCCTGTTCTGACTTTAGAAATTAACCATAAATTGTTTAAAAATTATTAAGAGTCATACTTTACATTCATGGATTCCTTATTGAGTCTTTTTTTAAGGGAAACAAATGGCATGGTTGTTGGAATTTTATGCAGGGAGAAATTTGGTTTTTAGTGCACAGGGGGCAGAGTAGTTGTACCCTGAAATAGGGGAGACTTTAACTAATAAACTGTACTAATTGACCTGACCAAATATTCTAGAAAAAAGTTAGTAAGTATAAATATGAGTCTAGTTTTAGGCAAAATTTATGGAATTGGATTTCAACTTTTGTAGCTCGATATATGATTTATTTTAAATCGGGACTCCAGAAAACAGCCTGTTCTGAATATGTGATTATATACTAGTATGATTGTTTTACTTTGATAAATTGAATATCAATTTCGTACTTACTTACTAAGCTATATGCTTACCTTCTTTTCTTTTTTCTTGTCTTATAGAATTACTAAGCCAGCTCGAGATTTGGAGATCGTCAGAGACCCATCTACACTATCAATACTTTTTGGTATTTTGTAAACACTATTTTGGAATTATGGCATGTATAGAGGGCTGAATCATTTTGTTATGTGTCATAATTAATTTTTTTTAAAATATTACTTTTCAAAATTTGATAATTTACTTGTACTTATGTATATCTGTTAATGTTATCTATTTTTGTTCAAGCTAGAGAAATTAATTACGTAAGATCAGGTAAATGTGTGAATTCATGTTTTCATAAACTATAATATTTCGTACCTTGTTCCAGCTTAGAACATGGGTAAGCAGTGTTACATTTATTGGTATCAGAGCCGAGGTTTAGGCGATTTTCAAATTTACGTACCGTGTGTGGAAGTCTATCTATACATGCCATAATTATATTATCATAGTGTGATGACTCCTGACAAATTAAATCGTGTTTTTATATAGTAAATGGATCTCGACCGAGCTGTAGCTGATGATGTAGAAAGTAATGCGTCGGCTCCCGCACAAGGGACTGCGCCTGTTGAGAGCCGGCGTGAGACACTTGATCAGGGAGATGGGGCCCAGGAAGCCTTTCTCCATATGATGAGTAATTGGTACACAGAATTTGTTCGGGCAAATCCGAACGCTCAGCCTCCTCCACCCCCTCCTATTCCTCAACCAGTTCCCGTAGTTCCTCGAGGTGCCGAAATGGTAAGATTGAGCAAACCCCCAGTTGATAAAATTTGAAAGTAAGGGGCTGAAAAATTTAGGGCTAATGTAGATGATGATCTCGAGAAAGCAGAGTTTTGGCTTGAAAATTCTGTCAGGGTATTCGATGAGCTTTCTTGCACTCCCGAAGAATGTTTGAAATGTGCTATATCTTTACTAAGGGATTCGACATATCATTGGTGAAAGACATTGGTCTCTGTGGTTCCGAAAGAAAGGGTTACATGGGATTTCTTCGAAGAGGAGTTTAGAAAGAAATATATAAGCCATCGGTTTTTTGATAAAAAAACAGAAAGAGTTCCTTGAGCTGAAACAAGGTAGAATGTCTGTGGCAGAATATGAACGTGAATTTGTCAGACTCAGCAAGTATGCCCAGGAGTGTGTGTCCACCGAAGCTATTATGAGGATGGGCTAAATGAAGACATCAAGCTACTAGTTGGGATTTTAGAGTTGAAAGAGTTTGTGGTATTGGTCGATCGAGCTTGTAAAGCTGAAGAACTGAGCAACGAGAAGAGGAAAGCTGTGAATGAGGCGAGAGACGCAAGAAAGAGGCCAATGAGTAAGTCATTCCAATCTCAGTCAAAGAAGTATAAAGAAATGAATCCTCGGTTGATTGTTTCAACTGGAAATTTGTATCGGGATCGTGGGAGATCATATTCGGGTTCTAAAGCTCAAGCTACTTCAATGGCGAGTGTAGGTAATGTGAGATCTAATAGACCCGAGTGTCAGCACTGTGGTAAACAACATTTTGGGGAGTGTTGGATGATTACCCGAGCTTGTTTCAAATGTGGTTCCTGAGAACATTATATTAAGGATTGCCCAAAAAGGGTTGAAGAAGAAAAATTTCAGAGTGCCAAACAGACTAGTGTTGCTAATAGAGGTAAACCTTTGAGAAATACTGGAAGCGGAGCTAGCAGTCGAAGTGTGACAAAGGAATCAACTGGGAGACCGGAAGCTAGAGTACCTGCTAGAGCTTATGCCATACGTTCTCCGAAAGAGGCGTCATCTCCTGATGTGATCACTCGTACATTTTGTCTTTATGATACTATTGTCATTGCATTGATTGATCCCGGATCTACTCATTGTTATGTTTGTGTGAATTTGGTATCTAGTAAGAGCTTGCCAGCAGAATCTACTGAATTTGTGATTAAAGTGTCAAACCCGTTAGGCAAATATGTGTTAGTAAATAAGGTTTGGAAAAATTGCCCTTTGATGATTTAAGGTCACTGTTTTTTGACTAATCTAATGTTGCTACCATTTGACGAGTTTGATGTCATTTTGGGTATGGATTGGTTGATACTACATGATGCCAGAGTAAATTGCACACAGAAAACTCTTGAGTTGAAATGTGAAAATGGTGAAATTCTTCGGGTGGAAACAAATGAATCAAATAAATTACCTATGGTGATTTCGTATATGTCTGCTCAGTGATATATGCGAAAAGGGTGTAAAGCTTATCTTGCTTATGTATTAAATACTACAATGTCTGAATCGAAGCTTGAATCAGTACTGATAGTCTGCGAGTTCCCGGATGTATTTCCAGAAGAATTACTGGGGTTGCCTCCGATCAGAGAGGTAGAGTTTGCTATTGATTTATTACCTGGAACTGCACCTATTTCGATCTCTCCATACAGAATGGCTCCGACTGAATTGAAAGAATTAAAAGCTCAGTTGCAAGATTTAACAGATAAGGGGTTTGTGAAACCGAGTTTCTCTCTCTAGGGTGCCCCCGTGTTGTTTGTAAAGAAAAAGGATGAATCCATGAGACTTTGTATTGACTATCGACAGCTCAACATGGTGACCATAAAGAACAGGTATCCATTGTCGACAATCGATGATTTGTTTGACCAGTTAAAAGGGGCGACAGTGTTTTCAAAGATTGATTTGAGATCCGGTTACTATCACTTGAGAGTTAAAGAGTCGGATGTGCCAAAAACTGCTTTCAGAACGAGGTATGGACACTATGAATTCCTTGTGATGCCTTTCGATTTAACCAATGCTCCGGCTATCTTTATGGATTTGATGAATCAAATCTTTCGGCCATACTTGGATAGGTTTGTGGTTGTGTTCATAGATGATATCCTGATTTATTCTCGAAACGAGTCCGAGCATGCTGAACATTTAAGAATGGTATTACAGATTTTAAGAGAAAAGAAATTGTTTGCTAAATTCAGTAAAAGTGAATTTTGGCTTCATGAAGTCGGATTTTTGGGACATGTAGTTTCGGGTGATGGTATTTGGGTCGATCCGAGCAAAGTTTCGGCAATTGTTAATTGGAAACCGTTGAAGGATGTATCTGAAGTTAGAAGGTTTTTGGGCTTAGCTGGATATTATCGATGCTTTGTCGATGGATTTTCGATGATCGCCTCTCCTATGACTAAGTTGTTGCAAAAGAATGATAAGTTTAATTGGACTGAAGAGTGTCAACAAAGTTTTGAGAAGTTGAAAGAGCGGTTGACCAAAGCACCAGTGTTAATGCAACCCGAGTCGGGGAAAGAATTTGTGATCTATAGTGACACGTCATCAATTGGTCTTGGTTGTGTTTTAATGCAAGAAGGTAAAGTAGTAGCTTATGCCTCAAGACAGTTGAAACCGCACGAGAAGAATTACCCGACACATGATTTAGAGTTGGCTCCATTGTCTTTGCTTTGAAGATTTGGCGTCATTATTTATACGGTGAGAAATGCCGAATCTTTACTGATCACAAAAGTTTGAAATACTTGATGAATCAAAAAGATTTGAATTTACAACAACGAAGATGGCTTGAATTATTAAAGGATTATGAATTAATAATTGATTATCATCCCGAGAAAGCGAATGTAGTCGCAGATGCCCTAAGTAGAAAATCTTTGTTTGCTTTGAGAGCTATGGGTACAGATTTGGCTATGTATGATGATGGTTTGATTTTGGCCGAGTTAAGAGTTAGGCCGTTATTTCTTCAACAAATTTGTGAAGCTTAGAAGAATGACAGTGAATTGCGAGCCAAGCGAGCTCAATGTGAATTGGATTGTAACTCAGATTTTCGAATCGGACCAGAGGATTGCTTAATGTTTCGTGATCAAGTATGTGTACCGAAAGATAATGAGTTGATTCAGAAGATTTTACATGAGGCACATAGTGGTTGTTTACAAGTTCATCCTGGGAGTACAAAAATGTACAACGACTTGAAGAAAATATATTGGTGGAATGGTATGGAGAGAGATATCTCCGAGTTTGTAGCAAAATGCTTGATTTGCCAGCAAGTGAAAGCGGAACACCAACTACCTTCAGGTTTACTTCAACCAGTGATGATTCCCGAGTGGAAATGGGACAGAATTACAATGGATTTTGTGACAGGGTTGCCTCTGACTCCGAAAAACAAAAATGCCATCTGGGTAATAGTTGACAGACTGACTAAATCAACTCATTTTATTCTGGTACGTATGGATTATTCTCTTGATAAGTTGGCTGAATTATATATTTTTGAAATTGTGAAACTACACAAAGTACCTATGTCTATTATTTCGGATAGAGATCTGAGATTTACTTCGAGGTTTTGGAAAAAGTTACAAGATGCTTTGGGTACAAAATTGAATTTCAGTACCGCATTTCATCCACAAAATGACGGTCAATTCAAAAGAGTAATTGAGGTACTCGAGGATATGCTCCGATGTTGTGTTTTAGAATTTTAGGGCAGTTGGGAGAAATATTTACCCTTGGTCGAATTTGCCTACAACAACGGTTTTCAATCGAGCATACAAATGGCACCATACGAAGCATTGTATGGTCGCAAGTGTCGGACTCCTTTATATTGGACCGAGCTCAGTGAGAAACAGATTCACGGAGTTGACTTGATTAGAGAACCTGAAGAGAAAGTGAAAGTGATTCATGATTGTCTGAAACCTACTTCAGATCGACAAAAGTCATATGCGGATTTGAAGAGAAAAGAGATCGAGTTCCAAATAGGTGATAAAGTTTTTCTAAAGGTATCTCCGTGGAAGAAAATTTTAAGGTTTGGCCGAAAAGGCAAGTTGAGTCCGCATTTCATTGGGCCTTATAAGGTTATTGAAAGAGTTGGACCAGTGGCTTATCGGCTAGCCTTGCCAACTGAGTTGGAAAAGATTCATAATGTGTTTCATGTGTCAATGTTACGACGTTACCGTTTTGATCCTTCACATGTGATTCCTCTAAAAGAAATTGAAATTCGACCGGATATGACCTATGAGGAGGAACCAATAAAAATTTTGGCACGGGAAATTAAACAGTTGAGAAATAAAAGTATAGCCTTAGTGAAAGTATTGTGGCACAAACATGGAATAGAACAGGCTACATGGGAACCTGAGGAAGCTATGAGGAAACAGTACCCGAACCTCTTTACCGGAAAGATTTTCGGGGACGAAAATCCCTAAAGGGGGGAGAATTGTGACAACCTGAATTAGGGCCTAATCAGAATAGTGGTTTCGTGACCACAAATTCGAGATAGAAATAATTGTTTTATAATTATTTTGAGGTTTATGATATGATTTCATGATTGAGTGAAAATTTCGTGATGAAATTCTATGCATTAAGCGCTTAAGTTGAGATTAGGGACTAAATTGAATAATTTGCAAAACTCGTGTTCTAGAAGTTTTTAGTATGAAATTGCTTTGGAATATTAATTAGGAGGTCTTAAATAGCAATTTGACCAATTTCCAAGTTTATGGAAAAAAATTGGACATGGATGGAATTTTTGGAAAGTTTAGTAGTAAGGGCATTTTGGTCATTTGTATATTAAATGAAATAAATTGGGAAAAATAACACAAAAATGGTTATCTTCTCAATAAGTTGCTGCCAAATTTTGCTCTCCTCCATAGCTAGGGTTTCTTCAATTTTCAAGCTTCATAGTAAGTGATGTTTTTGAAATCCCAGTAGCTCGATTTAGCTTATGTTAAAATAATTCAACCTAGGGTTCATATTTGGAAAAATACCCATAGGTGAAATTTGTGTATTTTGGTGTTTTATGATAGAATATGAGGTTTTAAATTATGTTAGACAACTTGTGCTACTCGGTTTTGAGTGAAAATGAGTAGAAGGGCTTAATCGGTAAAAATACCTAATGTTCATAAGTACATGTTAGAGTGAGAATTTGATGTTTCCATAGAAGAGAAAAAATTTTAGCATGTCATAAAACATAAGAGTAAGGGCTAAAATTAAATTTCCGAGCCTAGGGGAAAAATCATAATTTTATAAAAGTTAGGGGGCAAAAATGTAATTTTTCCATAATGTGATTTTTAGATTTAAATAAATAGTATGAGTGTTAAATGAGCTAAATGTGTTGTTATAGATCAAGAAAGATGTGGAATCGATCGTGATCGAGGAAAAGAAAAGCTTTCGGTCTAAATTATAACATTTCTAAAGTTTGCACCAAGGTAAGTTCGTACATGAAAAATTTATCAATTTTTTTAATGTTATTTTATGTTATTATCATATGAATTGGTGACTGTCCATAGAATGATTAAATGATGGAAACTTGCAAATTTAATTAGATTATGAATAAGTGTTAACAATGAAAAAGGAAAGATTTTCCAGTTGAACCTTCGGAACAGGAACAATACGAATGACCCATTGTGAATACACGTGTGTAGTACTAAGTGCAGGCTACTACGTGTACTATACTGTTAAGTCGCATGTGTAGTACTGAGTGCAGGCTACTATGCGTACTCAATGACTTCGATCACGTGTGTAGTACTAAGTGCAGGATACTACGTGTATCAGATGGTGAGGTCATGTATTTAGTACTAAGTGCAGGCTACTATATGTATCGGATTGTTGGTCGCATGTGTAGTACTAAGTGCAGGCTACTATGCGCATCAGATAGCTTCTACTATAAGTGTGGAAAGGGGAAATATGTGTAAACAATGGTATATTTGTTATTTTTCCGTTGAGTTCAACGGGGAAAATCGATAAAGTGGTAATATGTGAAAGTTATTATAAGGTGGATATGTGCAAATTTACGTTTATGAAAAGTTAGGAGCTATGTGCTCGATAATTGAGTGAATTCTGGTATAACAAAAAGGACTAGGTGAAATTATACAAGAGTGAATGTTAGAAATAAAACAGTGTTGGACAGCAGCAGTTACATGATTTTAAAAATTTACCAAAAATCGTGGAAGTTGAATAAAAATTCAAATGATAAATGAAAATAAAGCTTAATGAGTCTATTTTCACATAAAAGAAATAGGGGAAGCAAAATAATTCTATACTGTGTGACATTTGAATTCTTGTGAAACATGGTCTGAATGAATTTGAGATCCCCTGTTCTGACTTTAGAAATTAACCATAAATTTTTAAAAAATTATTAAGAGTCATACTTTACATTCATGGATTCCTTATTGAGTCTGTTTTTAAGGGAAATAAATGGCATGGTCGTTGGAATTCTGTACAGGGAGAAATTTGGTTTGTAGTGCACAGGGGTCAGAGTAGTCTTACCCTGAAATAGGGGAGACTTTAACTAATAAACTGTACTAATTGACCTGACCAAAAATTCTAGAAAACAATTAGTAAGTAGACATATGAGTCTAGTTTCAGGGAAACTTGACGGAATTCGATTTCAAGTTTTGAAGCTTGAGATATGATTTTTTTAAACCGGGACTCCAGAAAACAGCCTGTCCTGAATATGTGATTATATACTAGTATGATTGTTTTACTTTGATAAGTTGAATATCAATTTCGTACTTACTTACTAAGATATATGCTTACCTTCTTTTATTTTTTCTTATCTTATAGAATTACTAAGCCAACTCGAGATTTGGAGATCGTCGGAGACTCATCCACACTATCAATACTTTTTGGTATTTTGTAAACACTATTTTGGAATTATGGCATCTATAGAGGGTTGAATCATTTTGTTATGTGTCATAATTAATTTGTTTTAAAATATTACTTTTCAAAATTTGATAATTTACTTGTACTTATGTATATTTATTAATGTTAACTATTTTTGTTCAAGCTAGAGGAAGTAATTACGTAAGATCAAGTAAATGTGTGAATTCATGTTTTCGTGAACTGTAATATTCCGTACCTTGTTTTGGCTTAGAACATGGGTAAGGGGTGTTACAGTAAATAGTGCACGCAGCAATAGTCTGGACCTGAGCCCTATTCAGTATCAGTACAGTCTCGGCCTTAGCCCTATACAGTAACAGTGCGGGCCTAAGCCCAATACAGTATCAGTACAGTGTAATGCAATTATGCATCCCACCCAAATCCAGCCAGCACACCATCCGTACCCACTAACACACCATGTGGGGATATAAATCAACCCACCCACTCAGCACACCAATAACGTAGCAAAGCTGCCAATAATAATAACGCAACATAGCTGCTAGAAACAATAAATGTTGCAAAGCCACCAGTAACAGTGAATGTGACATAGAGTACTTCCTCCATATCAAAATCCCAACCCCATGCAGTATGTCGTGTCATAAATATTATGTGTATGCAAAGTCATACTCAATACAATCATATATGTAAATCATAAGCACAACAGTCATTCGGAACATAAAGGGCATAATCGTCATTTTACCATATAGAGATATTACGATCATTTTATCCTACAAGGGCATTACAGTCATTTTACCTTACAGGGGCATTACGGTCATTTTACCCTACAAGGGTATTATGATCATTTTACGCTATAGGGGCATTACGGTCATTTTACCCTACAGGGGCATTATGGTCATTTTACCCTATAGGGGCATTACAGTCATTTTGCCCTATAGGGGCATTATGGTCATTTTACCTATTTTGGGGTTTCAGCTCAGATAACGACCTCTTCGAAGGTCTACAATCGCCTCGAACGACACATATAACCTAAATGATCATAACGGTGTAAATGGGCCTGAGGCCCATTACTCGGCCCAAGTGGGCCCACACACTCGTGTGGCCTATTTAGCCAAAGTTGAGTTACGGCTATGTGACCTGTAACACCCCTAACTCGTATCCGTCACCGTAGAGGGGTTACGAGGCATTACTAAACAAAAGCACAGTTCCGAATATTTTCATATCAATTCAAGTCATTATTATATATATAACAACCGTATTACAATTGCAAATCATACGTTTATTGCAATTCGAGATTTAGATTGCATCATTGCTTACAACTTAATTTAAACACCAAACCTTAAATGTACTATCATTCACTACATAGCTTAAATAAAACATAATCCAAAACAATTAAAAAACGTATACAGAACATATAACACACCAATAATTACATTATTGAATATTAACCATATATTATTATTTTTAATTAAGTCTTGCATATATCCAAGTTATATATATATCAATTGAACTAAATTTTATTACTACCCTTTTTATTAATATTTACGAATTTAAGGTGTTAGTCTATGTGAAATTCATATGTTTCCATATTAACTCAATTCAATAACAAGCATTCGGTTATAAGTAACCCATTTCATTTCTATGTCTACTTGGCTAACTTAATTTATTTATACATATTTAATAACTTAAAAATATCTAGCGGATTTATATTGCCAAGCACATATACATATCAATCATATTATAAGTACATATATTTGTACATGTAAAGCATGTAAAAACTCACTAACATAACATCCATAATATAAACACTTTATACTCAAGTAAAGTATAAATAAAAATTCAACTAAAATAATGTGGCCAAATATCATATACACGTGTTCTAGTATAAATTATAATGATCATCAATTTATTACAAGCATAAGTCATAATTCTTACTTAACAAATACATGGCAAACCCTAACATAATTAACATCAAATATAAACATATAGCCGAACCATAAAATACCTTTGCAAGCTATATATACTTAGATACACTTTCAAAATACCACAAAGATTTTGATCGACCATGACATACAACATGTTTATCAAAAAGACTTAAGCCATGATTCAACCCAAACCGAATTTTAAACTGAAAAATAAAGCCAT
This sequence comes from Gossypium hirsutum, assembly GCF_007990345.1. Taxonomy (NCBI): domain Eukaryota; kingdom Viridiplantae; phylum Streptophyta; class Magnoliopsida; order Malvales; family Malvaceae; genus Gossypium; species Gossypium hirsutum. Next base: position 42,912,391 of record NC_053432.1, read on the forward strand.
ATTCAATACATAAAATACTTACCACAAATCAAACCATAATCAAGCATAATCGCATATTTCAAAACCAAGATCATAAAACATTATAACCAAGCACACATAAAATCAAATTTAAACATAAATAGCAAGCCATTTTCGTATGGCTTTTAATACATAACCAAAATCAACACTTCAAAAATATGTTCCAGCCTATACATGCCATAGTTCCAAAATGAAACTTATAAAATACCAAAAACGGTCGATAGTGTGATGGATTTTGCTGACGATCCCTAAGCTTGTAACTTGAAATCCAAAATCTATAAAATAGAAACAAATATACACACAATAAGCTATTATAGCTTAGTAAGTCATAAGCAAATAAACAACCAAATAATACATTCAACTTATCTTTAAGCTAACCGAATTATATTATCATTATCAATGCTTAGCCTTAAACTTACAAATGAGATAAAATAATACATTTCCATGTACCATTTTTACCTTGGCTGAATGCTCACCTAAACCAATAAGTCAAATGGTCATTCAACTTTCAGGCCAATATATCACTATATAATCAAACATACATATATTTTTAATAATCTCAAGAAATCATAATATGACATTGTGCACACATATTTCTCACTTGACTGAATTTACACAATCACACATATATATACACATAGTTAAAAATCACTTTAATAAAACTTAAGTTATTTATCCACAAGATTGAATTCACATTCCATATTCACACATATTCATTATTAGTTTCATAGACAACATATAACATATATATATAAAATAGCTTACTTACCTTATTTCAATAGATAATAGACTATTTCATACCTGCTCTTTCAGCTTATGTTTCATATTTATTCATAACTTATCGAGGCCCGATGAACCATTCAGAACTGGATAGGACACTTGGATAATCACACAAGTCGTACAACTTCAATGTCCCAGACGTGGTCTTACATGTAATCACATATCGATACCATGGTCTTACTCGCACACATATATTGGAATCCTATGTCATGACATATGTATCCTATCTATTCCTAAGGTTCATACAAGGCTTTCGGACGTCGTAACTCGGTCGAAACAAATCCAAAAATGTGGTAGCCAAGTTTATTCATGTTCGACCATAGCATATTTAAATTCTAACATTTCATAACGGCATATAAATATAACATTTAATTACCATTAAATACGTCTATTTGCTTATAAACTTACCTATAAAATGGAGCAAGGCAACTAATCGGCAACTTTCATTTTCCCTTGATCCAAATCCGATTTCTTTGGTTCTTGATCTAAACATATTCAAATTAAGCTCATTCAAACATATTTTCATTCAACTTAGTTCAAAAACACATAAATAGGAAAATTACCATTTTACCCCTAACATTTATAATTTTTACAATTTAGTCCCTATTACACAAAACACAAAATATTCAAAGTTTCAAGATACCCATGTTTGGCCGAATATTCCTAGTGTTCATACAAGTCCATATATTTCATTTATTTCACATTTTAGTCCCTCAAATTATTATTTTTGCAATTTAGTCCTAATTACTCAAAATCATAAAAAACTCCAATAAAAACATGTTAATCTAAAACATATCTTCCATTTTTCATCATCAAACAACAAAAATTACAAGCTATCAACAATGGCACAACTCAAAATATTCATCAAAATAAAAAATTAAAGCATGGGTCTTGAAGATTACTAAGCAGCGATCTCAAAAACGTAGAAATTATCAAAAACTGAGTTGAACTCTTACCTTGATTGAGCTTGAATGAAGCCGAACCCTAGGTTTCTCTTTTTCTTTTCTTTTGGTTTTAATTTCGGTGTATGAACAAAGATAATGATATGAATATGGCTTATTTTATGTTTATTATAAGAGATTTTATAACATATTATTTCATTTACAATTTTAACCTTAGTTAAAACATTATATTATCACATTTTAATGTCCTTAGCCATCCACTTATATTGCTAATGGTCTATTTACAACTTAAAGACTTCCATTTAATAAGCCAATAACAAGTTGACCTTTTAAGCTTTTAACTATAAATTTTTAATTTACGCGACTAAGTCATTTTATTAAATCGGATACCTAAACGACAAAATTAAATCATGTAAATTTCACAGATATAGATTCACACAAAATAAACACAGAAAATAATTTTAAAATATTTTTCTGACTCAGATTTGTGATCCCAAAATCACCGTTCAAATTAGGGTCTAAAACAGGATGTTACGTGACCTATTTAGCCCAGTCCAATATTTATCACTTACCGTGGATTTAAACTGTATGGGGCCCACGAGCCCATTGGGCCCACATGACCCATTTTGGACCAACATGGTCCATAGCGGCTTAAGCCTACAAAAATGCTCGTGGTGGCCTTTACAGTCTATCGCCCATGATTTGTGGGATCGGTTTACCCCACGAGCGATCGCACGCTCGTGAGGCTTCAAATGCGCTAAGATCCACAACTCCAAACCTTGATTCAGTTAAGATATACCATAAGTCTCCTAAGAACAGAATTTTAACACTCCCTCTCTATCCCACTTAAGAAAAAGCTTCTAATCACCAACATTGGTCGATCGCCTGCAAATCTCACACTTAATCCTTTACAAGAGATAGTCTACAGACCCCCTTTAGAGATATCTTGGAATACAACTGAGACTTTAACAACCGAATCAATTTTCTAACCGATCAAAGGTTTGCACCAACTGTATAACACTTACCAAAATGTTGACCGAAAGTATAGAGATACCACTAATCGGCCTACCAGAGTATGCCCTAACACCAAGGCACAAAAGGAACACCCACCCCTAAGATGGAAGATTCGACTACTCCCAAAAGTGAAAAGCGAAAAGAAACCCAAAAAAAAGAGTTAGGGAAACAATATTCGACCTAGATACTTAAAGAAAGAGATGATAATAGAAAGAATAGAAATTAAACAACTTACCTATTGATCAAATATCAACTAAAAAAATCAAAAGTAGAAGTAGGGAAAGAGCAATGCGGTAACGGCTCAAATATTTATGGTGAAAGGATGACAAGAAGAGAGGAGATGATAAAGGTTATTCGGCAAGAGATCAAAAGAAAAGAGAAATAGTTTGAGGCCTAACCAAGAGGAGTAGTATGGGTAATCAAAAACTAAAAGCAAAAATGGAGAAACAGAGAGACGAAAGAGAAGAAAATGGCATAATCAGCTAGAGGGAGAACAACCAAAAATGTTGATTGGAGACGGAGAGTTAAGAGCAAAATGGTAACACTAAAACCAAAAAGTAGTGAAAAGAGCACAAAATGAAAGAAAACACCTAAAAATCAACACTATATTCAGCTTCAGAACAAAGTGTAGCAAAAAACCCGAAATGAAAAGTCACACTCCCACTACTACGCCGAATTCCTGAGTTGTTAATGTCCACCAACGTCCACAACTCTTCCCCTCATCAAAAATCCCTTAATTTTCTCCACCTGTCCCTCCTAAAAATCCTTCTTAATCTCCTTCTTGATTTACTCCACCATCTACACTTTGACCAATTCAAATTTCACCTTGTAGAGTTCCAGTCCACTTCTGCTTCTCATATGGCAAGAGTAGCAAAATAAATACTCTTTTTACCTTGCCAAGACTTTAACCTTAGACCTCAAGCAACTACCACAGGACCACAAGCTCATTTTAGACACTTTTAACCATAATTAAATATAAGGCTCACCTGCTAACACTAGAATTCATTTAAGAGGAAAACTAAAAATTTTGCTAAAGCCCAGATTTGAACCCAGGACTACTAAAACACTCCCAACTACTCCTAAATTACTTAACCAATAAAGCAAACATGATATTTGTGTCACTTTCTTGCTTAACTAAAATATTTATGAGCCGTCTCCTAATCGCTTCCATGCTCAAATCCCAATACTTCTAGGACCAATTTTGTGGCGTTACAGCTTGGCGATGAAAAAAGAGCATTTTATTTTACTGCTTGGCCATAGAAGAGTTGTGGTTGACCGAAATTCTAAATGGTGAGACTATGGGGTGTGTGGTTGAATATTTGAGATGATTTTAAGGGGATTTTCGATTGAGGAAAAGTTTGGAGAGAAGAGTTGAGTGGAGTTGAAACTAGTTGGTGGAGAGATGTGAGGAGATTTTCGAGGAGTGGATTAAGGGAAGGAGGTAGTGGTGTCGAAATTGAACTCTTTCTCAAGAGAATTCGGCTACCATCTGCCATTTGGGGGCATTTCCAACTAGTTTGGACGTTTTGGTTCTTTTTCCTTCCTTTGGTGCTGAAGTTTGCTTCTTTTTTATTTTTGTTATGTTTGAGATTGAATATTGTTGCTGACCACTCGGGTATTTGCCATTTGAGGTCTATTTTGGTTTTGCTTATCTTTGCAGTGCCCTTTTTGACCGATTTCTTTTCTTCTTTACTAATTTTAGCAACCATTTTCTCTCGTGCTCTTTTCGTTCTTGGACGAATTTTCCACTCCCCTCTCTCAAATTCTTTGGCTTTATTACAACTACCTCGACATCCTCCACAGTTCTCTGTACCATCCATTTAGTAGCACAATCCCAGCTCACTCGATGTTTGACCAGCCAGTCCATTCTTAGAATTATCAAATTCTCCAAAAGGAAGTTTCATTAAATCTGCCAAAAAGATAACTTATTGAACCTCCAAAGGTACATCTCTGAACAATTTATTTACTCTCACTGACTGCCCTAATGGACTCAACACTGTAACCTCACTCGTAGTGCTCTCCACTAAGATACCCAAAGTCTCAGACACATTATAAGCTATATAGGAATGAGTAGATCCTATATCTATCACTGCAGTATAAGGTACATTAGAGATAAAACATACCTATGATAACATCTAGGGCATCTCCATCCTCTCGGTGACGTGCAGCATAAACCAGAGATGGTTGTCTCGCCTCAGTATGACCAGCACCTCTGCCCGATGCCCTCTGACCACTGCCCAAACCAATACCACCTCTAGCTTGACCATGGCCTCTCAGTGGCTGCTGAACACTCCTCGGTGGCTATACAGTACCTATACCCATAGCTTGCACCTGATTGGGCCTCCGTGGACAATCTTTGAAATGATTCTCCAATGATTCGCATCTCAAACATGCCCCAATTCTTTTCCAACACTCGCCCTGATGGCGTCTCCCATAATTAGTGCAGGGCTGCGGTCCAGTAGCAGCAACAGGGGCCCCAACTCTAATCAGCCCATCAACTCTGGCCTCTTTCTTAGGCCTCAGAAACAAACTTGAGGGCTTTGAATCCCTCTTGTTCCTACCCCTCTCTTTCTCACAGTTCTGGCGCTCAGCGCGCTTCACTTCCTTGGCAATTTTCACCTTATCAACCAAAATAGCAAAATCTCGCTCCTTCTGTGGAGCTATCAGCACCCGTAAACTATCCCTTAGACTGTCCTCGAAATGAACACACAGTTCGTACTCAGTTGCCACCATCCCTTGCGTATAGCGACTTAATCGCAAAAATTCAGCCTCATATTTAGCCACTAATTTATCCCCCTGAGTCAAATTCAGAAACTCTCTCCTCTGGGCATCTACATAACTAGCACCCACATACTTTCCCTAAAAACTAGTCTTGAAAACTTTCTAGGTCAGTCGATCAGGCTGAGTGCCCTCTTTAACTGTAAGCCACCACTGGTAGGCCTCATCTCGCAGCAGTGACACTGCACCCTTTAGTTTCTACTCGGGGGTGTAGTCGAGATCATCCATGATCCTTTCTGTGGCCTCAATCCAATATTTAGCCACATTAGGGGCAACTCCAGCAACACCCCTAAAAATCTCAGCTCTATTAAACTAGAGTCATTCTGTAACCGACCCATGGCCTATAGTACCAGTATTGGGCCCAACGACCTTTTCCAGAATTTGTAACATAGCTTGGGACAACGCGTCGTCCCCATCTGCATGATCATATGACTCAGTCTCATGCACAGGTGAAGCCAGTGCTTCCCTAGCTTGAACATTTAGCATGTGGCCAGATGACGAAGACCCAGTCCGAGCACTTCCACGGCCTTCGCCGCGGCCTCTTGTACCCTTTCCATGAGTACCTCTGGTGCTCATTATCTAATTGCGTTTTATTTGTATTAACAATTTTATGCATTAGTTTACAGTTCTAGTGTTTATTAAAGAATATTTTATGAAAAACAGTATCAGTATTTCAGAGTTCGTTTTTGTAGATCAGCAGTCTTACTACAGTTTTAGTTTACCCTAAATAGAGTATTTCAATACAGTCTACTACCTACAACAGTCTCAGCATTTCAAAACAAACACCAGTTTCAGAAGACTTACAAAATCAGCACCAACGACTCGGTGTACCACACATTCCGTAAAACATTTCAAAATACTTTAAATCATTTGAAACAATTCTTTTTAGAAATTTCTAGTTTTTAAAAGAAACCTAAATCCACAACCGAGTTTTGCAACCTGGCCTAGACGTTATGGCTGAATCTAGCGATGTCACATTGATGTGTTTTTAGTAAAGCAAGATATCATTGAAAAACCCCATACTATAATTAACCTCTTTGTGATCTTAACGATGCTTTTAAGATGTCCCATTCATTTTCAAAATGTAAGTCATTTGGCAAAAAGTTAAAATATTTAAATGTCATTAATTTTTAAAATGATATTTCTTGTGGAAGCTCTTAAAATAGGTTGCGCATTCGTGGTATTTTTAAACAGCATTATCTTTTTAAAAACTCGCATCTTTCCCTACTACTAGCAGTTATAAATAAAAACAAATAAAAATCCCAAATTAAAAATAAAATCCGAAGAGGCCTTATTACAATAAAAATACCCAAAATTAAATTACTTTTAATTTAAAATCAAATAAGAAAGCATGAGAGGTTGTGTGGCCGCCTTTGAGTCCCTCCCAGCACCGATCCATCTAAGACTGGGGATTACCTGTACAGATAAACAGATGGGTGAGTTATGAAAACTCAGTGTGTAATCTCATATCAAAAAAAAAAAACAGTCAGCATTTACAGTCTGGGCCTAAGCCCAATTCAGTGATGGTTCAGTCTCAGTTAGGGCCTTAGCCTATTATAGTATCAGTATCAGTTTGGGCCTGAGCCCATCTCAGTGACAGTAACAGTATAGATATGCAATCAAGAGATCCTACCCAACTAGCCTCTACACTCTATCTCTGTCCAACCCTGCACTCCATGTCGCGATATAATCAACCCACCCATTCCTACACTCTAAGTAGTACCTGTTCCGACACTAAACAGTATTTGCAGTAGAGCTACCAGTACAGTACCCAACCCCATGCAACACATCATGATGCATCATGTCATAGTATCATATATGTACTCAATACGTCTAAAATGGTATGCTTAACATAATCATACATCACATAGGGGCATAACAGTCATTTTATCACATGGGGGCATAATAGTCATTTATCAGTTAGGGGTCCAGGTACACTTACCGACCCAACAGTAAGTCCACAGTCGTGTCGGGTGACCCGTGCAACTTAACAGTCAAATAGTGAAAATGGGCCAACGGCCATAATGTGGGCCCATATGGCAAACATAGCCCAGAAATGGCCTTGGCCGTGTAGATTACAAAGCCTGGCCCAATATTCTCCACACGTCAGTGTGGTTTATCTGTGTGGAGCCCACATGCCCGTGGGGCCCACACAACCCATTTTAGCCCAACATGGCCCAATACGACCTTAGCCCATGAAATCGCTCATGGTCGGCCTCAAAGATCAAACGCCCATGTTTAGTTACACGGACCACCACATGAGTGAGCGCATGCCCGTGTAGCGTCATCGTTCACTTATTCCGGCTTTTACTGATTACCATATGTGAGATCGTGTTACACACCTTGGTTAGGAAAATGCACGATTAGCCCACGAGCACCAAAACCTACATTCGATCTAGACACTCTATTAATCATTTGACAATAGGGTTAAATAACCCCTCTTAAATTATCCAAAATATTACTCATCACTTGCCTTGATTGAACAATTGAGACTTGCACGCTTCAACCATTGCAGAAGACTGATTAGAACCTGTAAAGATTAACTGCATTCCAACCGAACTTGTTAACTATTACCATACATGCAAGTAGTTTGAACCAAGTGTTCAACAACTTACTGAAAGCATAAAACTAAGAATGGAAGACAGAAGCAATCGGCCTTCACACAAAAGTACACAATAAAAATGAGGCGCAAGATGGAACAATCGCACCCCTAGCAGTAATCGGCAGAGAAAGGAAGATGTTAGATGGAAAATTATTACAACAGAGGGAGAAAGAAAGAGAAAGAGAACAACTGTGAGCTTGAACAGAGATAGCAACAGAGGCAAGGTTTGGCTATAAGCCAAGCATTCGACAGTCAGAAGAAAATACCACAATGACAAGGGAGAATTTCCCCAAAACTGAAAAAGTAGAGGGAGAGAGAAGAAGAAGTGTTCGACTAAAGCCCCAAGGTTCAAGGAGAGGGAATTGTTGAAATCCAAAAGAATAGAAAAAATGGGGAGAAGGGTATTTGGCCAAAGGAAAAACCAACTTGAGAGGGGGAAAGAAGCAAAGAGAATCGGTCAAAACAACAAGATGTAGAAGAGGGGGAATTGTTAGACCCAAACGAATTGAGAGAGAGAGACAGAGAGCATTCGGCCAAGGAGAAAAGGGAAAGAAGAACGAAATGGTAAGCAAAGGACCCAAAATGCAAACCCAAAATAAGCAAAAATGAGAGACACAACAACACTCCCTAGTAAGAATCGGTCTCCAAAGAAAAGAAAAGAACTAAAACTTTTGGCAGCAACCGTAATGGAGTGCTAATACGAATCAAAGGGGAAATCCAGAGAGGTAGGAGTTCTAATTCGGCACACACTCTTCCACTACTTTCAAATTCCCTTATTTTTCTCCCTAAATCAATCCTAAGATCACTCAACCAAATCCCCACTTATCCACATCCCTTAACAACCAAAAATCCTTCCAACCACCTCTTAAAATTCAGCCATAGCTCCTCACACTCCTCAAACACTCAAGTTTTGGTCAAACCACAACTCTCCCATGGCTAGCAGTAAAAATAAAACACCTCAATGTGCCTACCACCACTCGAACCCCAAACCAAAAGTAAACACAACACGCCACTTATCCCCTAGACCAGCAGGGCCTACTGACATAAAATACCTACATTTTTTTTAAATGCCTACTGACTAGAGATAGGTTTTATTGATATTAAAAACAAAAATTTTGCACAAGCCAAGGCTTGAACCCAGGACTTCTCAGACACTTCCCAGATCACTTAACCACTGAAGTAGACATGCAGTTGTGTATACAAAACATACAAAAACAAATACTTAGAATTTTTTTAGGGCGTTACATTGATAGCTCAGACATTTAATGCGAGGTCAGAAATATTGTGTTTTATACCCATTTATCAATACCACTTTCTCAAATTATCATGCATCTTGTTACTCTTGTATAAACAGTCTAACTGACACTGTAAGCCTCTTGCAACAATGGTTATACAATCTAAGAGCTTCTTGTTATACACACTCTATTTCAAAGCAACAAGCAATCATCAATTCCACATCTGAAGTTCTAAATCAAAAATCAATTTATGCTGAACCCCTTTTTAACTTATAATTTGATAACACATTTCTAAGTTTTACGAATTCACTTAATAAGCATCAATTTAACTTCTAATCTAGCTAACATATAATCATCCTCTGATAAGATCAATCACATATTCATGGCTTGTAAAGCACACAAAAGTTTCTTATTTAGATCATTCGAAACTATAACCATTTCCCTCGAATAATAATATTTACTTACAGCATCAAAAGTTGTTCGAGATTCGAGCTAGCTTTACTTTGCCAAGTTTGGATCTCGCTTGCAACATCAATCATTTTAAACTCTTGTAATTATCAAATATGTCACATAACTCTTTTCATGCGGCTTTAACTGTATGGAATCACATGATATCTCTGTACACTCTATTTTTTTTAGAACACACTTCAAACCGCTCATTGACTGATCGTATGATGTGATACGTGCAATAAGTTTTATAATTTATGAATGTCCATTCTTGAAAACTAACTATTATCACGACAAAGGCAAACGCACCTTATCGAATAGTAGTATAGCTTATGGCAAGACCGGGATGTCGAACCCAAAGGAATGAAAAGTACTAGTATTAACATTCTTTTTATTATCTAGCCTGAAAATAAATGGGTTTGTTTTATCTAAACTAATTACTAAACTAAGAATGCACAGAAAGTAAATTGGGGAAATAAATTTTGGGAAAACTGAATGATTTGGACAATACCTAAGGGAGAAATCCACCTAGACTTCACTTGTTATTGACTCTAAATCAGACGATTTATTCACTGGACTTGATTCGTAGAAATCCCTAATTTAAATTATTATCTCTCTCGAGACTAACAACGTCTAACCCTAGGTTGATTAATTGAAATCTCTTTCTAATTAACTACCTAGTGTTGCAGTAACTCGATCTATGGATTCCTTTATTAGGTTTCACCCTAATCCGATAAAATCTTGTCACCCTATCTCTAGGCGTGCAATCAACTCCAATTAATTATGTTAGATCTACTCTTAGACAGGGACTTTTGCTCCTTTGAAAGCACATCAATACTTGAATCAATATCCTAGAATATTAAAGAAAGAATTAAGAACTCATATTAAGAACAAGTCAAATATTTATCATACAATTCAAATAATAATAACAAGATCCATCTTAGGTTTCGTTCCCTTTAGGTATTTAGGGGATTTAGTTCATATTTATGAAAGAAAACATCTCAAAAGAATAATGATAACAAAACATAAAGAAAACCAAAGAACTCTTGAAGGGAATTGAAGGGAGATCTTCAGTCTTGAACGTGAACCTAGCTTCTGAGATGGATCAATCGGCTTTCTTTGAGTAATTCCCTGCCTCATACTCCATGTGTGTTTTTTAGGTACCTCTTGGGGTGTTTATATAGGCTTTAGAATACTTCAAAACCCTCAAGAGTGCCTTTTCCGAATAGGACTAGGCTTGGGCTCGATAGGGACACGCCCGAGTGACACACCCGTGTGCAAGTGCTTCAACCCGTGTTCGAGTCTGTTGAAACTACACGGGTGTTTGAACTACCCGTGTGAGGAAGTCCAGGCTGTGTTAATTTCCCACGTTGACCTATTTTCTTCGTTTTTGTCCCGTTTCTTGCTTTTTTACTCTCCTATGCTCACCTAAGTATAAAGCATGAAATTAAAGGATTAGGAGTATCGAATTCACCAAATCTAACGATAATTCATCCAAAAATATGCTAAGCATGGGATAAAAATTTGTATAAATTATGATTTATCAAATACCCCCACACTTAAGCGTTTGCTTGTCCTCAAGCAAAATCCTCAACTCACAATCAAAATAAATTCTTCTCAACTTATAACTCTCATCAATAGTATCTCAAAATAATCCATAAGTAATTATACATTGAAAATTCAACCCAAAGAACATCTTCAAACATTCCAAGTTGAGCATTTTATCACGAAAACATAAGTGTCTCCCCTCATCTAAGTAATCACCTTTGATTCAAAACATCACAGAGTTTCATATCCTCGCTAAAGATTCACTCAAATCACTAGAGGTGTCAGGATAAGAAATTTAGCACTCAACAGTCAATATGAAAAGTTATTACTATAGGCTTGCGTGAAAATCAAATCTCCACCACTATATATTGAGATATTCATTAATCAAAAGGTCTTTAGAGGGTTGTAATGTGGCTTTGGTTAGGGGGTGTGGTCACAAGCTAAAAGAAAAGGTTAGAATCGATATTGAATTGAAAAATTACCTAACTAGAAAAATATTAAAACTACCAATTGCATTCCTCGTTAGAAGATCCTAGAATTGAGCTTTTCTTCATGGAATGTGGAATTAAATACTTAAGCTCAAAAACAAAGAATTACTACTAATATGTATGTATGTATTTTTTTTAAGAACAAGTCAAATAACATAGAACTTTGCTAGCTATAACAACGAAAAATAAAACATAGCTAAGCAATTAATTCAAATCAAATCTCGACAAAAATAGGGATCAAGTTAGGGGATTTCAACAATAATGGGTTATGGGTTAATATTGAGGGTAAATCAATGAATGGCTTGTTAGGCTCAAAGGGGTTCATTAAAGGTTAATTATGAGGGTGGGCTTTTATGGAGTAAGTGGGTTAAACCTAAGTGTCTTTATCGTCTCGACATATCAAATCAATGGTGTGGTCTTGACATGCATAATCAAGCAAGTTCTAGAATAACAATTCGATATTGACGCACTCAAAGCAGCAATAAAAGTGAGCATGAAAGAAATAATATATGCTTTAAAGGCTCAAGATCTCACAAAAATTATGACTTTTTGATGTTTAACCTGTGAATTTCAACTTTATCATGCTTGATTCTCTAATTCCTTAAAGTCTAACAATAAATGCATAAATGCCTATGTTTTAATTCAAGACATATTAATAAAAATAATAAATTAATCAAAATTCATTCTAAGAATGATATGAGAAGATTAATTGAGAACAAGACCAAATTTAGGGATTTTTCTGATAATGATGTAAATAACACCCCCACATTTAAGATGTACATTTGCCTCAGTGTACAAAGATAGATTTACTGAGAAATATAGATAAAAGATCATAAGATAGGGAGAGGAGTGAAACTTCCTAAATGTGAAATGGAATCCTTGAATTGGATTCATAGAGAGTAGCCGGCTAAGGCAAGTGTGAGATTGGAGGAGGATACTCCGGTGGTGGTACAGGTTCGTTAGTCCAGAAGTCCTGAGCCAAAAGAATATTATATCTAGTAGTAGCTATGGTTGTGGTCGAGCAGGACATGGCAGTTGTGGAGAACCTTTTCCAGTGGAGCTGTAAATTCCTAAGTAATGTGAGCTTCGGAGCTCTTTATAACTGCGATAAAGTCAATAATTCCTTAGGAATATAAAGTAACATGATTACTCGTAAAGAAATGGCTGAAAATATAAATTGTTTAATATAAATTATAAAACCTAAGGATGTAGTAAAAATAAAATTAAAGAAAAATAAAATAAAAAGTAGTTTTAAAAAGATAAAAGCAAAAACATAAAAATAATAAACAAAAGTCTTTAAACATCTTCATCGCTAGATAGTTTGCGAGGTGGGAGCAGCGATAAGATGTGAAGGTGCTGACAAATCTGATGTAGAGTGGCATCAATTTGATCGAAGCACTGAAAACATTGCTTCTTGAATCGAGTTAGGCATTCAGAGATGTCAGAGGGTGAAGCTGCCGCATGAACTGGATGATGAATAGGTGGTGGCTGAGATGCTGGATCCTCGTGAGGTGGAGGGACATTATCAGTAATGTCCTCTAGGTCCTCCTGCTTGGCTGACTAGACTAGGCGGTACTGAGGAATATCAAATCCATGTCGTTGCTCGATCATCCTCATATGGAGCATACTCAAGATGCCCTGTAGGGACATCTGACTGATGAAGGTGAGGGGGGATGCTTGTGCCGCTATAACAGCCCATTTTTAGGGTTAATCGGAACAGTGGTTTCAGGGCCACCAAATCCGATAAGTAGGTTTGTAAATATTATATTTAATATTTACGAGTTAATTGTGATTTTAAAAATGTTTTTGATATTGTGATATTTGTTTTATAAGTGATTTATTAAGTTCAAGTGGTATGACCCTAAGGTCAAGTGGGTTTAGGAAATGAGGTATCGGGACCTCATTTATATAAACTGAGTCGTAAATATTTTTATAAATATTTACGGAGTGGCAAAAAGATGGTATTAAAGTTTCGTTGAAAAATTTTATCGTTTTGATAGTTAATTAAGCAAAAAGAACTAAATCGCGTAAAATGAAAAAGTTACATTCTAAGTGTTTAAGTGTTTATTTTCCATGATTTACTAAAGTATAAGTCCCTATTTATCAATTAAACCATTACTTTATGATAGTGGAGATTGGTGGTTTGGCATATATGAAATTATGTATTATTATAAAGGACAAAAAGGTAAATGGAATATTAAAATGTATTAAATAAAAATAAAACATAAAATGGCCATGCAAATTTTATCTCTTGGCCGAATATGGAGGAGAAAAGAAAGCCATTGAAGCTTCCTTAGTTTCGGCATTTGCATGAAGTGATTTAGGTATGTTTTGTGTTCGGTTTTTGATAATTTTTATGTTTTTGAGATCGTTGCTTCGTATTCTAGCTAGCCCATATCTCTGATTTCAAAACTGTTAAAGTATTTGAATGTTTCCATTGTTGAGTGCATGAGTATTTTGATAGCTGATGATGGAAAATAAATTATTGTTGTTGGATATACATGTTTTGTAAAGTGAATTTTTGTAAAAATGTTAATTTTGGATTAAATTGTGAATTATTGAAATTATGTGGTTGAAAGTGTGAATAAATGAAAATATGGGCTGTTATGAAGTATTAGTAAATTTGTCTAGGCATGGGTTTGGCCAAAAATTGAATGAATTTAATTTTTCGAGCTTAGGGACTAAATTGTAAAGAAGTTGAAATATCAGGGGCAAAAATGTAATTTTTCCATAAAGTAATTTATGGGCTGTTTTAATACCATGAATATTCGGTTAAGCTTAATTATGGTTAAAAATAGTTAATTTGCATTTTTTGAGCTCAGTGACTAAATTGAATAAAAGTAAAACTTTAGGGGTAAAATAGTAATTTTACCAAAATATGAAATTGAGTTAAAATGAATAGAATATGAATTGTAATAGTTGAATTTGATTGATTAGATCAAGTTAAGCCTCGTACGAGTCTATATCGAGGGAAAAACGAAGTATCGGATTCATCAATCTAATTTACCGTTACCGCGAACGAGGTAAGTTCGTATGCAATAAGCATTGTTAAATTTATGTTTCTAATGCTTTAATATCGTGTAAATTGTATATACGTGAATATTTTAACGCCTGATGACATATCGACAAAATGTGGCACTTAGTGTGCGGGGCAATCAAATATGGTACTTAGTGTACGAAATATTGAGAATGACACTTAGTGTACGAAATATTGGAAATGGCACTTAGTGTGCGAGATATTGAGAATGACACTTAGTGTGCAAAATATCGAATGATTCAAAGGGAAATTATAAATTGTGATTGAATGATTAAATAGAGCAAAGTGAACAGGTATACATGCTATATTATATAAATTGTTTATGAGACGACTTTATAATGGTGATATTTGGGCTTTGAGCCTAGCAAGCTTTAAGCTGGTGAATAATATTATCGGGTTTAAAACCTAGCTGGCTAAATGCCGGTGATTTGATAAAAGTCTAAGACTATGAGACCTTGTGTTAAATCGGCAATTGAATTTGTTCAATACATTAAGTTGCCCAGGTATGTGATATATTCTTATGCATGTTAGATCGATTGGAATTGAATCATGAGTGTGAAATGAGAAGCATAGGTGAAAATGCCTATGTCATATATGTGAGTAAGGGCAAAACCATCGTAAATTATCGATAAGGGTGGACTATGTGCGGAATCATCTTATAATTGCTAATTTGAACGATTGTTCGATTGTGTGTGAATCATTGAGCATGATGTATTGTATTGAGATTATGCTTGAGTGAAATTATAGATATGTGATGAAATTGATTGATGATATACATGTTTAAATAATGTGAATGCAAAGAATGTGTGAAAGAGTAAATTTGTAATAAATCTGCTTGGGACAGCAGCAGTAACGTGATTTTGGAAAATCACCATAAATTGTTGGAGTTGATTTAGTAACTGAATAAATTATTTAATTAAAGCTTAATGAGTCTAGTTTCTTATAAAAGAAACCGTGTAAGCAAAGGAATTGCTGATAATGAGGTATTTGAAGTGGCGTGGGATAGAGTCAAATGACTTCGGGGTCCCCTGTTCTGTTTTTAGAAAATCATTATAATTTGTACAAAAATGGTTATAAGATAAAATTTATATGCTTAGACTCCTTAATGAGTCTAGTTTCAAATGAAATCAAATAGAACATATTTTTAATTCTGTACAATGAGAAATTTGATTCGTAGTGAAGAGTGGTTAGATTAGTCAAATAGTGAAACAGGGGAAGCTTTAAGAAAAATCTGGTATTGATTGGCCAAACCTAAAATTCTGAAAATTTTATGGATGGAAGATATATGAGTCTATTTTCAGGGAAAATTAACGGAAATTGATTTGAAGTTTTGTAGCTCCAGTTATAAATAATTTAGTGACTATTGCTCAGGAAGACAACTTGTAGTGAATTTGTGATTATGTTGTAAACATTGATAAAACTTGTTAATGAGTTGCTTATTGTTTTCTTATGAACTTACTAAGCGTAAAGCTTACTCCCCTTTTCTTTCCCATATTCCCTAGGGTTGCCAGGTTAGCTCGGGTTGGAGGCCGTCAGAGATATTATCACATTGTCAAGTCTACACTATCGGCGTAAATAAATCTTAGTGTTTCGAGTCTATGGCATGTATAGGGTTGTAAATTTGAGTAAGTAAATGTTACAAGACTAAGATATTAGTAAATATTTAATAATGCCTCATGAATATTTTGGGCCTTGTAAGCCTGACTAAAGGATAATATACGTGTGTATGAAAATTTTAAAATTGATAAAAAAATTTTACGGTCTGGTTTTATATAAATGGATGAGTTTAAATCTGGTAGCACCTCGAACCCTGTTTCGACGAGGGATACGGGCGAAGGGTGTTACAGCTGCCATGTTGAGGAGACCGAAGTACCACCCTAGGCCAGTCGCATAAGGGCCAATGGAGATGACTCCCTTCCTATGCCGCTCCGTCTGATGGCGAATGGCGAGGGCGATGAAATAGGCAAGGTTGAATACATGCCCATTCCCCATACTCCATAAAAAATAGGCGTCGTGAGTGTTGACGATGTCGGTACTCTCTTGCCATCCTGTCTGGGTGTGGGCTAGGATGGCGTGTAGGTATCCTAGGGATGGGGCAAGAGCCGATGCCTTGGAGTAGGGTCATAGGTGGTCGAAGCAGGAAAGAGCGCCTTCTAGCAGTTTGAACGCGAGTAGTGGATGTGGCGATGGAGGCTGGCGAAGTCGGCGTCGTCCATGAACTCCTCTATGTATAGTCCTAACGTGACTCTGAACTCAGGCACACTCAGCTGGCAAACTAAACTGCTGAGACGGAACTAGACCGTTCCAAGATCATCGAACTCTGTTATAATGAATTGGAGGTGAAGGTGGAACAGAGTTCGAGTGTGTGTTCGAGGCACGTCGGCTCGACGATTTCAAAGAATAGCCCTCACAGGTCAGTTGTCACGAGGGCCCAAGCTACGTCAGCCAGCTGGATTTGTTCTAGTGCAGCACAGTCAATGCAACGACCCACACCTAGGTGTTGGGCCCGTAATATCTGGAAAAGTTCCTCCTATGGTCCTGGTGGAAATTGGAGGAATGGGTGCCTGATCTCAGTGGTAGGACATAAGGATGATACTGCTCCTTTCCTCTTCTTCGAGGTGGGGATGGTGGCTTTCTTGCCGCGTGGATTTGACATGATATACCTGCAAGAAACATATATTAACAAATACAAAAGGGAATTAACCATGAATTAAACTAACAAATGCAATAAAAAATTACTAACATTAACAGGACTCAACCAAAAGTAATCAAACTTAATAGATATTTTATTGCAAATGGTAAAGTGATAGCATGACTAAATTAAATACAAACTAAATGGAAGTAGCTAAGCGTGGTAAGAATATGGTACAAAGTATGTGAACTAAATCCTAAGAATAAGGATGATAATATATACAATCAGTAGCAATATGTAAATAAAAGAATAAAAATTAGGACTATCATGTTAGTAAGCATCCAAAGAAAGTAAAAGAGAAGAGAAAACCATTTGAAGAGGACCGGTGGTCGGAGGAGCGACAGCGTGAAGGTTGGGTGCGGTTGGGGTTGGCTATGGGCATGGGTGGTGGGGCTGTGTGGGTCGCGCAAGGGGAGAAAAGGAGAGAGGGGAGAAAAATAGGAGAAGAGAAGAGGGCTAGGGGTGGCCGGTCAGTGGTGGGGAAGAAGATTTCAGCAGCTAGGGTTAGGTTTTAGGGAATGAGATGATGAATAGTGAGGGATTTATATAGATTTTGGGGCACACGACTGTGGGACACACCTGTGTGCCCTTATTTTAGCCTGTTTGCTTCGTGATTTTCGAATTTGGGCGCGACTGAAATTTGGCCCACTCTCGTGTTCTTTTGGCTTGTTGGTGCATACGGCCGAGTCGCACGGTCGTGTCCTGCTTTGTTCGCTTCTCCCACGCTCATGTTAATTTCACAGTCTCGAGCATGGGTGATGGGCACGGGCGTGTCGCACGCCCTTGTTAATTTCTCAGTTTCAACCACAGCTTCTAGCCACGAGCATGGCGCACACCGTGTTGTTTTAACAGTTTCATCCACGACCATGTCGCACGGTCGTGGCAACGTATCAAATCCCATGTTGGGGAAAACTTTTGCTCTGTTTTCACACGGCCGTATCGCACAACCGTGTCACCGCCCGTGGTATGAGCACAACCTAAGGCACACTTGTGTGCCTGGCCGTGTGGATTTGGACAACCTATGTTCAAGGACTCAGTTAGTGATTTAGATGTTAAAAATAAAAATGTAAAGAAATCAACATTATTAGTGCTTGGGTTGCCTCCCGGGAAGCACTTATTTAGAATCTAAGCTTGACTTTCCTCTTTTGTTGCGTGGTCATGGTGGTGCAATGAGTTTACACTCCTCCTTCCTGCTATCAATCTCATCAAAATAAAGTTTTAGATAAATACTACTTAACTTAAAGGTGCCAAATTTAGGATAAATTACCTTGCCTGTCCCATATGGAAAAATGATGAGTACCGTAAGAGGGATTGCTCCATTAGGTTCAGAAGTGGCAATACGAGGGTCTGCTGCATCTAGTAGTACTTTGTGTCCAACCTTAAATTGATTTGGTTAAACATTGAGCTCATCATGGCGTGGTTTTGGTCTATCATGTGCTCTCAGTTTTTGTCTCCTCCATTCATCTAGTTCCTCGATTTGTAGCCTTCTTTCTTCATAGATGGGTCCTTTGTTGTTACTTGAACAAGGCTCATATATGCTTTTCAAATGTGTTTCCTACAAAAAAGGTTGCACCACATGATCAGTATTAGTATAATTTGGAGCTTGAAGAGTGATTGTTTCATCACCCAGCCGAAGTGTGAGTTCACTGGTAGCAACATTAATTATAGTTCTAGCAGTTGCTAAAAAGGGTCGTCTTAAAATTAAAGGTACGTCACTAAACTCTTCCATGTTTAGAACAAAAAAATCAATTGGGAATACAAATTTATCAATTTTGACAAGTACATCTTCAATGATACCCCTAAGAAATCTAATGGTTTTATCGGCTAACTAAATGCTTATCCTAGATTGTTTGGGTTTCCCAAGACCTAGTTTTTGAAACATTTTATAGGGCATGACATTAATACTAGCCCCTAAATCATCCAATGCGTTATTAACATCTAAGCTACCAATTAAACAAGGAATCGTATAACTCCCTGGATCTTTCAATTTGTTGGCTAGCTTATTCTGTAGAATGGCTGAGCAAACTGCATTCAACTCTACATGCGACGCCTCATCCAACTTCTGCTTATTTGCTAAAAGCTCCTTTAAAAATTTAACTGCGTTTGGCATCTGTGAAGGAGCTTCAATAAAACGGTAAGTTAATGTGTAATTTCTTTAATAATTTAAGAAATTTACCGAATTGTTCATCCGTGTGGTCTTTCCATGTCACACCGGGGTATGGCACACAAGGTTTGTACTCTCTACTAATAAGAAACGAGCTAGAAGGAAGCTCAAATGAGCTGAAACAAGCTTAAGTGAGCTGGTTGGAGCTGAATTGAGTTGGGGGAGCTAGAGAGGAGCTGAAGTCGGTTTGCAAAAGAGTGCATTGAGTCTTCAATGAGATGTCCATAGCTTCTCCAAAGTCAAGGGGCTTTGTTTCATCCCAAATTCGAGTCAACAAAGCTGTCAAAGCTTCTTGAAGTCGCTTGGTGCGAGCTTGAGTCATGGGACCTTCTGGCAGCTCGATAGGATCTTGATTTGCACTTGAGGGAGCCCCGAGAGTGCATACATCACAGTCTATACTGCACGAAGTGCATAGTAGCCCTTATGTTATGCATCCTAGCGGAAACAAGATGTACTGAGACCTTCGTGAACTATATTGGTGGCCAAGACTTAAGCTCGAGGTTACAGATTTAGTAAGTGTCTAACATGCTAGCAAGTAAAGGCTGAGCATTAGCTGCTTTCTGGGTTATTACAGCAGTTAAGATTCCCCTCTGGAAATAGGAAAAGGGTAACCATGGACTTTGTTAGTAGACTGCTCCTAACGCCTACTAAGAAAGATTTGGTATGGGTCATAGTAGACCGGTTGACCAAGACTGCCCATTTCATACCAGTCCATACTGATTACTCGTTGCAGAAACTGGGTAAGTTGTATGTGGCTGAGATTTTGAGACTGTATGGGGTACCGATTTCCATAATATCTGATCGAGATCCTCATTTCACATTTCAATTTTGGAAGAAGTTACACGAGGCACTGGTACAAGGTTAGACTTCAGTACTACTTTCCATCCTTAAACAGATAGTCAGTTAGAGAGGGTGATTCAAATACTGGAGGACATTCTAAGAAGCTATGTGATTGATTTTCGAGGCAGTTAGGAAGACTACTTGCCGTTAACAGAGTTTGCATATAACAATAGCTACCAGTCCAGCATTCAGATGGCACCATACGGGGCACTATATGGTCGTATGTGTTGTACTCCTACGTGTTGGACTGAGTTGGGCGAGCTATAAGTTCTAAGGCCAGAGTTAGTATCTGATACCAAGGATAAGGTAAAACTGATTTGAAACCGGTTGAAAGAAGCATCTGATAGGAAAAAGTCTTATGTGAATCTTAAATACTGAGAGATTAAGTATTTCGTGAGGGATTTCGTGTTTCTCAAGGTCTCCCCATGGAAAAAGATATTGAGATTTGGGCGAAAGGGCAAGCTAAGGCCTAGGTTCATCGTGCCTTACCGCATACTGAAGCATGTGGGATCGATTACCTATCAACTTGATTTGCCTCCAGAGTTGGACCGAATCCATGATGTATTCCACGTCTCTATGCTGAGCCATTATCGCTCTGATACCATGCATATAGTGTCAGTTGAGGAGATCGAGGTTAGGCCTGATTTGACCTTTGAGGAAGAACCAGTGCAGATATTAGATCGTGATGTTAAGGGACTGAAGAGGAAGTCAGTTCCACTGGTTAAAGTCCTATGGCGTAATCACAGCTCAAAGGAGGCTACGTGGGAACCTGAGGAGGCGATGCGACAATAGTACCCTCACCTATTTTGATCAGGTAAATTTTGAGGCCGAAATTTCATTTAGGGGGTAGAGTTGTAACACCCCAAAAATGTAAATCTAGTAATTACGCATGTTATGGCACAAGTTGCATGGTTGCTTTAATGGCTAGATGTGTTTTTGGTGTGGTTGGGAGTATTAGAGAATCTTAGGTTCAAGTATTGGCTTTAGCAAAATTTCTGGTTTTTCCTTTGATTGAATCTGGACATTAGCTTGTAGACCTTATAAATAATTGTAGTTGAAATGTGATACAAATGTGCTTGTGGCCCTGTGATAAGTTGCGTGTGGTAGTTGCTGGAGGTCTGAGGTTCAAGTCATGGCAATGTAGTAGAGTATTTATTTTGCTACTCTTGCCGCGTAAGAAACATGTGTTGTTTGAGACTCTGTTGAGTGGAGATTGACTTGGTCAGGGAGAGTTATGTGAAAGAAATCAAGGAGAGCATTGGGGAGAAAATTAAGGAGAGATTATAGAGAGATTTTAGGAGGAAAAAGGGGAGTTTGAGGGTGTGTGGGTTTGTGCAGAATTTGCTTAGGGAAACTCATGATTTTGGCTTTGGGAGGGGTGTGTTTCATTTCTGCAATTGAGAGCTTTTTGGGAGTTTTTTGTGTTTTGTTTTGTTCTTCTTTTCTTTCTATTTTTATTGCTTTTTGTGCTGCTTTGGGACTCTTCTTTGTCAACAAGTGTTAGCCGACTTCTTGTGTACTTTTACGTTTTTGGTTAAAACTGAGGTGACCATTTGGTATTTTCTTTTCTTTCCTTCTACTTCTCTGAACCTTAGCCATACACTTCTTCCCTCCTCATCTCCATATTGTCTGTTGTCTTCAATCGTTCCTTGTTTCTGTACTAAGAATCGAACATTTACCACTTACCCTCATCCTTTTGTTTTGATTCTTCAGTGTTTGGGCATTCTTCTTGACAAAGCGGTAAGGGTTTATGAGTTTCTCTTGTTGTTTTCATTACTACAATAATCCTCTTTCTTTACCTTCTCTTCCTTCTATTGTGCTTATATCTAATATCTCATTACACTACCATTTTCTGGAAAGCGCTAGTGTTCCTGTTTGCTCCTGTGACTGGGCACGTTCGGCTTTGGTGAGGGTAAACTGAATACTCTTCCTCTGAGTGTAGGTATTAAGTTTTGGTAAGCGATTGACCAACTAAGTTCAATCTATTCTGTTACTTGTTGGGGGTCTTAATTCTTATTGTTTACCTTCTCCTTTGGGTAACCAATCCTGTTTAATAAGTTTCGTTGCTAAAATAGATAATCGGTAAGGACGTGGGATCGATTCCTAATCAGCAATCTAAGGGCAAGAAGCTTCTTTTCGTTCGTTCAAGGTGAGTAGTGAGTGACAGTTTGGGTTTTAGTATTAAGAACTCTAACGATTGGGAAACTGACAGTGAATCTTGAATGAATGTAGGCTTTGGCGTGGTGGGCAATTTACTCATTTTCGCAATCAGGTGTGTAATCACACCCCCTTTCAACTGTAAAACGGAAAATGTTGTAAAGCCAAAAATACGACATTTGAGGCCACATGAGCATGCAATTTCTCGTGAGGTAAGCTGAGCCACGACACATGGGTGTTAGATGGTAGAGGCCGCCATGAGCATTCTCACGACTTTGGGCCGCTCTAGGCCATGATGGGCCGAAATGAGCCCTGTAGGCCTAATGGGCTTGTGGGATCCACACGGATGAATTCCTCAATATATGGTAATTACTGGACTGGTTGTGTAGTTCACATGGTCGTGGTAATTTCTGGGCTTGATGGGCCACACGGGCGTGTGGGCCTACTTGGGCCGCATATTGGGCCTTCAGCCCATTTACGACGCTCGGATCACCAGGGTTACACAAGTCACTCGAGGCAACTGTAGACCTATTGGTGGGTTGATAAGAATACCTAGCCCCCAAAGCAGGTAAAATGACCAAAATACCTAGCCCCCAAGACTGATTTGTGTTATGATATGACTATTCTTTCTGAGCATGACATTCTGCGTACACGTATTATTTATGACATGACATTCTGCATCGGGTTGGGTTTCTATTAAGGAGGAAGTGTACTGTTACTGATGGCTCTGCCACATATACTGATACTGGCAGCTTTGCTGTGATATTAGTGTGTTGGTTGGGTGGGTCGACTTTGTCCCCACATGATGTGTTGGTGGTACGGAGTGGTGTGTTGGCTGGATTAGGATGGGTTGCATTACTGTACTATTTTGTTACTGTATTGGGCTAAATCCCACTCTGAACTATTTCTGAATAGGGTTCAAGCCCAGACTGTTACTGTATGCTGTATATTTATTGACTGAAAAGGGATTACACACTGAATTTTTGTAAACTCACACTTTCTCTTCGACTGTGCAGGTAATCCCCAACTATAGGCGGTTTAGTGCTACAAGGGACTCGGAGGTGGCCACATGACTGCAATTATTTTACATTTGGTTTTATTCCTACTTAAAGTTTTGATTTGGGTTTATGTTTTTGTAATAAGGCCATTTATGGGTTATAATTTTTAATTGGGATTTTATATAAATTCACTTAAAAATTGCTAGTTTTGAGAAGTCGTGTTTCCAAAATAATAACTATTTTTCAAAAACACAAGTTTCAACTTCAAGGTTTAAAAGCTTCTGCAAATCTTAAATAGTTTAGCATATCAAAGGCAATTAAACTGGTAAAACGTTTTGACATGATGATTTGGTAAAAGTAAAGAACTTAACTCACTAAAGTTTCCGTAATGACACTTCAATGTAAAACGCCAGATTTGGCCATAACGTCTAGGCTGGGTTCGGGGTCTTACAATGCTTAAATTTTAGAATTTAATGATGATTTTGAAATATGCCATTTTTGATTTTGTGAGTTTTATAATGTTAGTTGATAAAATATGGAAGCTTGATGATAAATATATATGTTTTGCATTGGGATTTTTGATGAATTTGAGTTATTTGGGCTAAATTGTAAAAAATGAGGTTTTGAGGGACTAAAATGTGAAATAAGTGAATATTCGGCCTAACTTGTGTATAAGGAAATTTTGTGTATTTTTTGATTTTATGAATTAGGGACTAAAGTGTTAAAATGTGAAAATGTGAGGGCTAATTTGTAAAATGCCCTAAATATGGTATATGGATTGAATTGAATGATTTGTTGAATAAAATGGTTAATTTTGAATATATATAGATCAAGAAAGCACGAATTGGGATTTAGATCGAGGGAAATCGAAGATTATTGAGTAAACAATCTAAATTGTCAATTTCGAGTGCGAGGTAAGTTCGTACATGATAAATGATGTTACATTTATGTTTTAATGCTTTGATGATGCATAAATTGTAACAACCCAATTTAGACCCTAATTGGAATGGTGGTTTCGGGACCACGAATCCGAGTCAAAAAATATTTTAAAATTATTTTCTATGTTTATTATGTGTGAATTTATATGTGTGGAATTGTCATGATTTAATTTTATCATTTGAGTATCCGATTAAATAAAAGGGCTTAATCACGTAAAATGAAAATTTGAAGGTTACATGTGAAAGTGCTTAATAGTTGTTGTCTTTGTAATGTGAAGCACTTATAATGCAGTTAAGCCATTGACAATTTGAGTGGACGGTTAAGACCATGGATTATAATAGTTTTATATATATTTATAAAGGTTAATTTAGTAAAACATGTAATAATATATGTAATAATAAAACATAAAAATTAAATAAGCTTTCATACATTCTTGTTCTTGCTGAAATAACAAAATAAGAAAAGAAAATAAAGGGTTTAAAGGTTCGGCCATTAGTAAGCTCAATCAAGGTATGTAACTAGCTTGGTTTTTGATAATTTTTACGTTTTTGAGATCGTTGCTATGTTATCTACAAAGCCCATACTTGAAATTTTTATTTTGATGAATATTTTCAGTTATGCCAATGATGAACATTTGAGCTAGGTGATGTTAGTTGATGAAATATGAAAGATATGTTTTTTATTAACATGTTTTGTACTGGAATTTTTGGTAATTTGAGTAATAGGACTAAATTGCAAAAATAATAAATTGAGGGGATAAAATGTGAAATAAATTGAATGTATGGACTTGTAAGAACATAAGGAAGATTCAGCCTAAGCATGGTATATGCAAATTTGGTATGTTTTGTGTTTTGTGCAAATTGGACTAAATTGTAAAAAGTGCAAAATGTCAGGGGTAAAATAGTAATTTGCACATTTATGTTTTTTTGGACTAAATTGAGTGACAATATGTTTGAATGAGTTTAATTTTAATATGTTTAGATCAAGAACCAAAGAAATCGGATTTGGATCAAGGGAAAACTAAAGTTGTCGACTAGCTGTCCTGTTTCGATTTTCATCGTCCGAGGTAAGTTTATAAGCAAATAGATATCGTTAAATTTAATTATGTATGAGTTTATATGCTGAAATTGAATTGTGGAAATTATATATGTGAAAGCTGAATGTACATGTGTATGGGAACTAAGCTCACGAGTTTGTTTTGATCGAATTACGACGTTCGAAAGCCCGGTACGAACCTTAGGAATAGCTAGGATGCAAATGTCATGACATAGGATTTTTTATATGTGTTCTCGAGTAAGACCACGTCTGGGAAGTTGGCTTCGATATGTGGTTACAAGTAAGACCATGTTTGAGACATCGTCATCGTATTTGAAGATTCGTGTAAGACCCTGTCTGGGACAATGGCATCGATATGAGATAGCATGTATGACTACGTCTGAGTCGTTGGAATTGTATGATATATATGATTATTCGAGTATCCTATTCAATTCCAAATGGTTTAACGGGCAATGATAAGTTGTGAGCGAAGGTGAAAAATGAGCTAAAACGATCAGGTATGAGTTAGTTAATTACTTAATTGAAAATAAGGTAAGTTGGCCATTTAATATGTGATGCAAATTATACAAGTTACTAATGTAAACATATGTGCATTTCTATGGTATATTCGGCCATAAGATATAAATATATGTATGATTGTTATACTTTGATTTATGAATGCATGTATATAAATGTATATGTACTTGGTATGATAATGATATTTTGGCTTGGAAATTGAATGATACTTTGTTAATGTGTATATATGTTCAATCGATCATGAATAAATAATATGTGAAAATATATTTATAATACATGAAGTTGTAAGCTTGAGATTTAATGTGATTATGATAGTATAATTTGATTTAGTTTTAATGATTTGATTATGTCTTTGAGTTAATTATTTGCTTATGACTTACTAAGCTTAAATAGCTTACTGTATGTTATGTTTGTCTTTATTTTATAGATTTCGAGATCTAGTTACGAGCTCGGGGATCAACCGCAAAGTCTATCACACTATCGACTATCTTTGGTATTTTATAAGCTGAATTTAAGAACTTATGGCATGTATAGGCTGGATTATATTTTGAAATGTTGAATTTTGGTTTATGTAAATATGAGCCATGCAAAAATGGCTTATTACCTTGATAAGTTTGGATTTAATGTTTCGCTTAGGTGATGGTTATGCTTAATTTTGGTGTTCGGCTATTGCTTATATGTGTTATATGCTTTGGAAATGGTTGATGATTTTTGGAGATATATGTAGTTGATGAATCAGCTATGGTATATATTTTCATAAGTATGTTTGGTTGATTTGACTATGATTCATGCTAAGATAAAATATACATGTGAACTTGGTTGATATGTTTGGTTAAGGTGTTATATATGATTTAGCATCAATGGATATTTGCTTATGACCAAACATGGTAAGAATTAATTTTGATATATTAATTACATGGTATGTAAGTTATGTGTTTGAATAAATATATTTGTATTTGATTAGGTGATAAAATATAAGTGATGGTTATGAACTAGCTGTGATTCGGCATTTGTATATATATAATTATATAATGTTTTGATATGATATTTATGTGTATGATAAGATATATTTGTAATGTATTTGATTTGATGTGTAAATTATGGTTGGTATATATGTATATTAATTCATTTCCATGGAAGGTTATACGCATATGGAATGATAGGGTAAAATGAAGAAAATGTAACTTTGAACATAGCTTGATTATTAGGTATGTTTATATACGGTAATGCATTGAAATAAATGACCAAATGAATAGTGAATTTTGTATTGGTAAAATAAAAAGGTAATATGATTTTTATATGATGCATATATGTTGTGTTTGGTCAAAATGATATGATCATGTGTAATTGGTTTTGTGAATAACTTATTGGTTGGTTATATGAAATGTTTCATGCATGTAAGGTAATAGGTAAATTGAAAGTAGACATTGAATAAAGTATTTGGATTTACCATGTTTTATCTTTCAGTTATTACATTGGAAATTGACTGTATTAAAAGTAGTTCCTGCTATAAGATAACCAAATGGTTATATGAGAATCTAATAAATTTTTTTGTGCTTTTTGTATTAATATTCAAGTTTTGTTAAATTAAAGTTAAAAATGTATGTTTTCGAATTTAATCTGAATGACTGTGTGAATACATGAAAGTTGTATCTTTTGCGGCAATGCCCTGTAACCCTATTTCAGCGACAGATACGAGTTAGGGGTGTGACATAAATTGTATATCTTTGACTATGGTTTGAGCCCGATGATAAATCGACTATGTTCAGCACTAAGTGTGCGATTCTAAATAACTTCAGCTATAAATAGCACTAAGTGTGTGAATTGGAATAGCTTCTGTAAATGGGGTTACGACGTATTACCGATCATAATACAACTCAAAATAGGCTATCATTTCAATGCTAATCATCTAGTAAAATTTTAAACCAGTGTAACATGCTTCGATTCTATAATTCATACAATTTCCAAATTTATATTCAATCAATACAACCAAGGAAGCATGGAAATCGAATGCCTAACTCATAACCAAGTATAATCATATATGTATACTTAATATTCATGGCATTCGAATAATTTAAATATAAAATAACTTATCATCTTACATATTTTATGCGCATACTTTAAAATATACAAACATACATCATTTCATTTCATAAAAATAACATGTACCATAATAACATTTGTTTACCTAACTACAACAATTGCATAACATGGATACATATATATAATATTCTACTTAGCATATGCCAAATATATCATCAACTTAACCAATTAAACTACTCAAATAAATTGATCAAAACATTCAAGTAAAATGCCATTTGACACTGACACAAAAACCACATTCATTAATCAAATTTTCATAGCCTAACTTAGTCCACAAATATTCAATACAACAATTATAACATTAACATATAAATAAACACATAATGACATGATTTAAGCACACTTTCCGAACCTCAAATATGGCACATTTTCAACTCAATATAAAACCTAACATTTTAGTCTTTTATTATTGTATCTCAAATAAAGCATATTAACCAAAACAATCATATAACATACTCATTATTTGTCCTCATTGAACGTACCTAATTAGCCAACAATTCAAACATAATATATATGCACATACATTGTCATTACAACTGAATCAAAGTAACTAATATCCATTCGAATATATATATCATTATCACTCCATTACTAAGCCAAATTAATAAATCATTATCAAAGACAAAACATACCATACATCAAACTTACCAAAAGTGAGCTAAACATAGGCTATTTGTGATACCTTAACAAAGCACAACAACCAAGTTCACATATATATTTATCTATGCATGAACCATAACTGAATCAACCCAAACACACATCCAAAATCACCAACCATTTTCAATGCATATAACACATATAAACTTGACTAGAGTTTCATATATAACATATTAGCTATTTTCGCATGGCTTATTATATACACAACTTCAAACTTAACCAAATATAATCTAGCCTATACATGGCATAAGTTCAAGTTCAAACTTATAAAATACTAAAAAATAGTCGATAGCTTGATAAACTTTGCTGACGATCCCCAAGCTCGTAACTAGTCTCCAAAAATCTATAAAACAGAAGCAAATATAAACACACAGAGTAAGCTATCATAGCTTAGTAAGTCATAAGCAAATAAATAACTCAATGTTAATATCAACTCAACTTAACCAAACTAATTTGTGCTATCAGATCACATTTATTTTCAAGCTCACAATTTCATAAATAACATATGCTTCCATATACAAATTTTACCTTGGCCGAATATACATGTATCTACTATCAAAATAACATTAAATTTCAAAACCATAGTACGATTATATAACCGAATAAACATAACTCATATACATATATTCATGAATCATTTCATAAATATTAACATTTTATATTCATAAGGCCAAATATAGTCATTCTTATATGTTTGCACATAGGTCACCATTATGATTTAACTATACATAACCTTTGGCCGAATGTACTTTTCATATACACATAATTTTTCATTTACATCATATATGATTTGCAACACATATCAAGTAACCAACTTACCTTATTTCAACTAAGTAATAAGCTATTACATACCTAATCACTTTACCTCATTTCACACATTCAATCACAACTTATTATTGCCCGTCGAACCATTCGGAATTGAATAGGTTACTAAAATAATCACACATATATCGTATAATGCCAACGTCCCATACATGGTCTTACATGCTATCACATATGTAACACCACAAACCCGGCCTAGACTTTACGGCCGAATTCGGTGTGTCACATTACCTACCACTAACCAGGTTACCTAGTTTACTAAAGTTTGGGTAAGCTTTGCAAAAACCATTAATGAAGTTTTAAGAGAAATGTTCTGATTCACTAGTGTGAGTCCTATCCATTATCGATTGTTAAGGGTTTAGAAAAATGTGACTTTTTTTGTACTTTGAAAAGTTTCGTTTCGATGACGTTTGGTTGTTGTGTCAGTTTGAAACAAGTAATTTTTGATAAACCCAGAGTTAACCAATTTCAAGGAATCAATTTAAGTGATGTGAATCTCAAGTCGAAAATGATTTAAGTAATTTAAAAACCCAATATAAAAAAATAATAGAATGGCCTTATTACAACTTTAACCAAAATAGAAATAATAAAAAATAAATGTGAAATTTAAAAGGAAGCAACTTGAAACTTATTTAAAACCAGAAATTTAATCTCCGTGGCCAAATTTGAATCCCGCCCAGCTCCAAGTCCACCAACTAGGGCTCACCTACAAGGATGGAAGAGAAAGGGGGTGAGTTTGGAAAACTCAGTGTATATGGAAAACCCATCCTAGGCCTAAGCCCTATTCAGATAACCACAGGTACTGGGCCTTAGCCCCTTTCAGAATACGATAAACTGGGCCTTAGCCCCTTTTCAGATAACAATATGGCCCGTAGGCCCATTCCAGAACAGAACAGACATATTCGTATATGCAAGCCCAACCCAGCCTCTAACCAACCGCTACACTCCACCCGTACCAGCCTTCCACTCCATGTGGGGAATAGCTCAACCCACCCAGCCCTATACTCCACAGTTGCAGCATAGATGCTCAAATATCAGTAAGTTGAGGTAAAGCCTCCAGTACGTGGTCAAGCCACTTTCAGTACTTCCTCCATCAATAACCCAGTCCCATGCATCAAATAATAATAACATGGCATGCAGTAAATAGTAACAGTCAAACATGCATTTAGGTCAACCTTAACCCTAGGGGTATATCAGTAATTTTACTCATTGGAGTAAAACTATAAGCTTTCCACCTATTAAGGTATTTCAGTAATTTTATCAGTTTTAAGGGTTCTCATGAATGTTACGGTCCTTACTAGCCCATTTTTCATTGCAACAATTTATTTATCTCAATTTCACAATTTTAGCCATTGGCCCCTAAAACCCCTAATGTGCCCTACAGTGTCCATTAGTAATTTAAGCCCATTTAATTCAAGTTTTATGACCAGTTTGCCGGTTTAAGAAGTTTCGATTCTACAGTCTAACAGAACATATTTATTGCCTATTTCTTTTATATATATATATTATTTTTATTTTTATTATTTTATTATTTACCCGTATGGGCCCGTAAGCCCATTGGGCCCAGTTTTAGCCTATCGAGGCCCAATTACTGAAGTGCATGGAACTTCACACACGACTAACTTACCACTTGCAATTTTAGATCTAATGATTTCTAAATGTCTTGTGAGCACTCGCACACTCACAAGCCCACGAAATGCCAGAATTTCGGCATTTCGGCTTTTGCCGAATTGAACTATGAGAGGGTCTTCAATACACACGTGTTTCGCGACGACTGCTACTGAGATCCCTTACGATGTCCTAGAATTGATTACCACAATTCTTAGATTGCAACCCACAACAACCAATCCCAATATTCAGCAACCCATATTCGAACCATGCCCCTAAAGCCTTTCGAATCTTATCTTTTTTACCGAAAACCGATGACTAGATCTAAGTCTAGTTGCTCCAAAGATCCAATCCTTCGATCAAACCTCTAGAAGACACTAATCACCAAAATAAATCATCGGTTAAAGACCCTTAAAGCCCTATGCCCAAATCGACAGCCTCCCTAGATTTTAGGGACTTCGGCTTTTCTAAATTGTAAAAAAAGACTAGATCTGAGGTGATGAGACTTACCACTTATTCCTCTTTGATTTCTATGCAGATCTGATGCAGACCTATCATCTAAACGATAGTAGAACTTGAATCCAGGAGATCTAAAGTTTCAGCTATAAGTCTCTAAATATATGGTATTTCGGCTTTTTAAGTGATGAAGAAGTTGACGATTTGAGGCTATAACTTTGAAGTAATGTTGCTGATAGATACTAAGGGTTTAGAGAAGATGAAATTTGATCAAAAATAACAAAAATAACAAAAATAACTGAAGGATTTTGGCTTGGAGTAATCGGCACAACAAGTGAGTTTTCGGGATTTCGACTTTTATAGCAATTGGCTATGGAGGTTTTCTAGAGGATGGGATTGACAGAAGAGGTGAGTAAGGTGATCAGAAGGTTTCGGCTAGAAGAAAAAGTGAAAAGGAAGAAAGAAAATGGAGGAAAAAGAGGGGAAGAAGAAATCGGCACCAAGGAGAAGGAATTTGCGTTTTCGGCTTTTGTAAGAACTCAGAAAGGATGAATGACAGTGAAAGCTTTCAAGTGGCTAACCCTAATTCTCCAAGACAGAAAAAGAAAATAACCTAACCCTAATATCAACTAAAACAATTGGCCCAACCTCCCTAAGGCCTTTGCCAAAATTCACTTAAGTGATCACATGCCCGGCACATGCCTAAAATTAAAAAAAGTAACAATATGCCTACCTTGCAATTGAACCCTAGACCTTTAATTCCTTCCCAGATGCCATTTTTTTTAGGAACTTAGTGACGCCACCTTGCCACTTTACCAAGGCCTTATTTGTGCCGTAATTTACGAAGTTCTTCTTAAAAGCCCACTTAACCAAGTCTCCTATTCACTTGAAATCCAACCTTGATATTTTACCGTGTTTAACTTAGGCTTGGGCCTTCTAAAGGCCCACTAACACATTTAAACACAATTCCAATATTCAAAACACCAAAATTTCAAAACTTACCAAAAATCACTTAAACACGAAAAATCCTAAAAATTAGGGTGTTACAACTCTACCCCCTAAAAAAAATTTCGACCTCGAAATTTACCTGATCCAAATAATTGAGGGTATTGTTGACGCATAGTCTTTTCTGACTCCCAAGTAGCCTCTTCCCTTCCATGATTACGCCACAATACTTTCACCAACCGAACCGACTTCCTTCTTAAAACTTTAACCTCTCAATCTAAAATTTGCACAAGTTCCTCATCAAAGGTCAAATTAGTCTTTACTTCAATCTCCTTCACTGGCACAATATGTGAAGGATCCGATCGATATCGTCTCAACATGGACACATGAAAGACGTCATGGATTCTATCCAACTCCGGTGGTAACTCTAACTGATATGCTACTGGCTCTACCCATTTAAGAACCTGATAAGGCCCTATTGACCGCGGACTTAGTTTACCTTTCTTGTCGAACCTCAAGATATTCTTCCAAGGTGAAACCTTCAAGAAAACCATATCCCAACAGCGAACTCAATATGTTTACGCTATAGATCTACATATGACTTCTGTCTATCAGATGCCTCCTTTAATCGATCTCTTATCAACTTAACCTTACTTTCAGTATCTGCCACTAATTCCGGTCCAAGCACTTGTCGTTCACCCAACTCTGTCCAACACGTAGGCGTACGACATCTTCGCCCATAAAGTGCCTCAAAAGGAGCCATCTGAATACTTGCTTGGTAGCTGTTGTTGTACGCAAACTTCTCCAATGGCAAGTAGTCCTCCCAACTACCACGAAAATCGATGATACAACCTCTTAACATGTCCTCTAAAACTTGAATACCCCTTTCCGACTGTCCATCTGTCTGAGGGTGAAAAGCAGTACTGAAATCCAATCGTGTACCCAACGCCTCCTGCAACTTCTGCCAGAACCAAGATGTAAACCTAGGGTCTCAATCAGAAATAATTGACACTGGCACCCCATGCAGTCGCACTATCTCCGCCACATACAACTTGGCCAACTTTTGCAGTTAGTAATCAGTACGAACAGGTATGAAATGGGCAGATTTTGTTAACCTATCCAGAATTACCCACACAGAATCTTTCTTGGTGGGTGTCAAAGGTAGCCCACTCACGAAGTCCATAGTTACTCTCTCCCACTTCCATAGTGGAATTTTCACCAGTTTCAGTAATCTAGAAGGCAATTGGTGCTCGGCTTAAGTTGCTGGCATGTAAGACATTTCCCAACCAATTCAGTCACCTCTCGTTTTAGTCCAGGCCACCAGTACACCTCTCGTAGGTCTCGATATAACTTATTTCCTACAGGATGCATAGCACAAGGTCCACCATGAGCCTCTTTTAGAATTGACTGCCTCAATTTAGGGTGTTTTGGAATACAAACTCTTTGACGAAAGTACAGAACTCCGTCAGTACTCAGTCCAAAATCCTCATTCTCACCATTCTTAACTTGCCAAAACCGAAGAACTAACGAATCATCCTTCAACTATTTTTCTTTAATCTATTCAGTCCAAGTAGGCCTTACTTGCAATTCTGCCAACAGACTTCCATCGTCGAACAAAGTCAAACGTTCAAACAAAGCTCTCAAATCAGCAACAACCCTTCGACTCAAAGCATCAGCCACCACATTAGCCTTACTTGGGTGGTACTCAATCGAACAGTCGTAATCCTTAAGCAACTTTGTCCATTTTTGATGCCTAAGGTTTAACTCCTTCTAAGTCAACAGATACTTTAGGCTCTTATGGTCTGTGTCTATAATACACTTTTCTCCATATAAGAAATGTCTCTAGATTTTCAACGCGAAGGTCACTGCTGCTAGCTCTAAATCATGCGTAGGGTAGTTCACTTCATGAGGCTTAAGCTGTCGCGAAGCATAAGCGACCACCTTACCCTCTTGCATCAGTACGCATCCTAACCCCACATGCGACGCATCGCTGTACACAGTGAAGTTCTTCTCAGACTCTAGTTGAATCAACACTGGCGCCTCAGTCAATACCTTTTTCAATTGGTCAAAAGCTTTCTGCTTTTTTTCAGTCCAAACAAATGTTACTCCTTTCCTTAACAGTTTCATCAATGGTGTAGCAATCAGAGAAAATCCCTCTACAAACCTTCTGTAATAGCTTGCCAGACCCAGAAAACTTCAAATTTTTGATACTGACTTCGGTGGTTTCCATTCCAAAACTGCCTCAATTTTTCGACGATCCACTCTAATTCCTTCGACAGAAGCCACATGACCTAGAAAAGTCACTTCTTGCATCTAGAATTCACACTTACTAAACTTTGCATAAAGTTTCTTCTCTCTCAGCACTTCCAGTACAATACGTAGATGCTCATCATGGTTCTCCTCAGTGTCCGAATATACCAGAATATCATCGATAAAAATGACCACAAATCGGTCCAAGTAAGGTTGGAATACTCGATTCATCAGATCCATGAAAGCTGCAGGTGCGTTCGTCAACCCAAATGGCAAAACCAAAAACTCCTAATGACCATATCGAGTTCTGAATGCTGTCTTATGAATATCCACTTCTTTTACCCTTACCTGATGGTATCCAGATCGAAGGTCAATCTTGGAAAATACCGAAGCTCCTCTAAGTTCATCAAATAGATCATCAATTCTAGGCAATGGGTATTTGTTCTTTATCGTCAGTTTGTTCAACTGCCGATAATTGATGCACATACGCATCGTCCCATCCTTTTTATTCACAAACAGGACCGGTGCTCCCCATGGAGACACACTCGGTCTAATGAAGCCTCTATCCAACAACTCTTGGATTTGACCTTTCAGTTCCACTAACTCCTTCGGTGCCATCCTATAAGGTGCGATGGACACTAGAGCTGTTCCAGGCAACAAATCGATTCCAAAGTCGACTTCTCGATTCAGAGGTAATCCAGAAAACTCTTCTGGGAAAACATCTCAGAATTCTCTAACAGTTCTGACTGTCTCTACAGTCAGATCCTCAGTTCCAGCTTGGCTTACAAAAGCCAAATATGCCTCGCATCCCTTACGTATCAGTTTCTCAGCCCCCAAAGCCGATACTACATTGGACAAGTAATCTCTTCATTTTATAATAATCATTACCTCTTCATCCTCAAAATGAGCGCTACGCTCATATTTGGTGGAGACAATGCCACTAGCGTACCGGCTCAATCGCAGAAACTCTGCCTCCTATTCAGCAATGATCTTACTACCCTGGGTCAGGTTCAGGAATTCCTTTCGTCGTGCATCCACATAGCTAGCTTTGACATATTTCGCCTTGAAGGACTACTTGAACAACTCCCATGTTACCCTCTTCGCTGGGGTACCCTCTCTCACAGTGATCCACCACTGATACGCCTCATCTTGCAGCAATGACACCGCTCCTTTTAACTTCTACTCCACTGAGCAGTCCAGGTCATCCATAATCTGCTCCGTGGCTTCCAGCCAGTACTCTACCACATTTGGGGCTACTCTAGATACGCCCCTAAAAACCTCCGCTCCGTTGGCCCGGAGTCGCTCAGAAATGGACCCCCTATTCATGGGCCTGACATTAGCTCCGGCCACCCTTTCCAAAACTCTCAACATGGCCTGAGACAGAGCGTCGTCCCCTGCGGCCCGATCATATGGGCTATTATCATCCACCGGTGGTGGTCGTGCCTCACCAATTGGCATGTGTTCAGAAGACGAAGATCCAGCTTGAGTACTACCTCGGCCGCGACCACGGCCTCTTCCCCGAGCAACTCTCGTACTCATATCGATTTATATTATTACAAATTTTGTGACATTAGTTTACTATTACAATTGTTTATTACAGAATATCTTATGAACAGATAAAGTTTCAGAGTTGTTCTCTCGCAATCGCAGTTTAGCTACTATCTCAATTTCCTAGGGCTTAGTTTACCCTACAATTCAGTTTTGTAGCCTTAATACTACCTTATCTATAGTACTATATCTAAGGCTCAGTACTATCTACAGTATTAATTTTAGTATAGTACAGTATATATATAGAGCAGAAAGATACTTACAGACTTGGTACCGAGGATTCAGTGTGCCACCTTATCAGATTTCAGACAAACTTAGAAGATTTAGACTTTTTTAAAATCCATTTCTCAAACATTTGATTTAAAGAAACCAAGTTTGAAAACTATCTCTTTTAACCAGAAAATTTGTTTTCAAAAGTCAGATTTTTCCAAAAATACCCTCTTTGGGCTTAAAGTTTTGAAAACTTTTTTGGACCCGATCCACAGCCGAGTTGTTGCAATCAGGCTCTGATACCACTAAATGTAACACCACAAACCTGGCTTAGACGTTACGGTCGAATCCGGTGTGTCACATTACCTACCACTAACCAAGTTATCTAGTTTACTAAAGTTTGGGTGAGCTTTGCAAAAACCATTAATGAAGTTTTAAGAGAAATGTTCCGATTCACTAGTGTGAGTCCTATCCATTATCGATTGTTACGGGTTTAGAAAA
The DNA here is from genome assembly GCF_007990345.1 of Gossypium hirsutum. Classification (NCBI taxonomy): domain Eukaryota; kingdom Viridiplantae; phylum Streptophyta; class Magnoliopsida; order Malvales; family Malvaceae; genus Gossypium; species Gossypium hirsutum. Next base: position 42,949,702 of record NC_053432.1, read on the forward strand.
ACGTGACTTTTGTGGTACTTTAAAAAGTTTCGTTTCGAAGACGTTTAGTTGTTGTGTCGGTTTGAAACAAGTAATTTTTGATAAACCAAGAGTTAACCAATTTCAAGGAATCAATTTAAGTGATGTGAATCTCAAGTCGAAAATGATTTAAGGAATTTAAAAACCCAAAATAAAAAAAAAATAGAACGGCCTTATTACAACTTTAACCAAAATAGAAATAATCAAAAAATAAATGCGAAATTTAAAAGGAAGCTACTTGAAACTTATTTAAAACCAGAAATTTAATCTTCGTGACCACTCTGAATCCCGGCCAGCTCCAAATCCACCAATTAGGGCTCACCTGCAAGGATGAAAGAGAAAAGGGGTGAGTTTGGAAAACTTAGTGTATATGGAAAACCCATCCAAAGCCCAAGTCAGCTCAAGCCCACTAGGCTTAAGCCCTATTCAGATAACTGCGGGTACTGGGCCGAAGCCCCTTTCAGAATACGATAAACTGGGCCTTAGCCCTTTTTCAGATTACAGTATGGCCCGTAGGCCCACTCCAGAACAGAACAGACATATTCGTATATGCAAGCCCAACCCAGCCTATAACCAACCGTTACACTCCACCCGTACCAGCCCTCCACTCCATGTGGGGAATAGCTCAACCCACCTAGCCCTACACTCCACAGTTGCAGCGTAGCTGCTCAGATATCAGTAAGTTGAGGCAAAGCCTCCAGTACGTGGTCAAGCCACTTTCAGTACTTCCTCCATCAATAACCCAGTCCCATGCAATAGATAATAATAACATGGCATGCAGTAAATAGTAACAGTCAAACATGCATTCAGGTCAACCTTAACCCTAGGGGTATATCAGTAATTTTGCTCTTTGGAGTAAAACTGTAAACTTTCCACCTATTAAGGTATTTCAGTAATTTTATCAGTTTTAAGGGTTCTCATGAATGTTACGGTCCTTACTAGCCCATTTGTCATCGCAGTAATTTATTTATCTCAATTTCACAATTTTAGCCATTGGGCCCTAAAACCCCTTATGGGCCCTACAGTGTCCATTAGCAATTTAAGCCCATTTAATTCAAGTGTTATGACCAATTTTCCGGTTTAAGAAGTTTCGATTCTACAGTCTAACAGAACATATTTATTGCCTATTTTTTATATTATATATTTTTTTTTATTTACCCGAATGGGCCCGTAATGTAACACCCTGAATTTGGGCCTAGAAGTTTTGAGCCTTGAGCATGGGAGCGATTGAAGGCAGCTTATAATATTTTGTTGTGCGTGTAAATTTCGTTAATGAAGGCTTGTTTTAGTGGTTAAGTGTGCTGAGAAGTGTTGGAGAAGTCCTGGGTTCAAATCTGGACTCTAGCAAAAATTTTGGTTTAAGGTTAATCAAATCCTGGGTGTAGTAGGTAGGCCTTAACAATATTGTTGGGGAAATTGTGCCACAAAAAGCCTTGTGGTCTAGTGGCAAAGTAGCGCGACATAAGAGGCAGGAAGGTTGCGTCATAGAGGTGGCAAGGAGGCCCAAGGTTCGAAACTCATGGCAATCAAAGAGCATTTATTTTGCTAACAGGGGGCGGCAAGAGTTGGTGTTGAATTTAAACTCTGATGATGGAGGGATCCCATATCGGGAAGCTAACATAAGAGTGGATGCGAAGCTGGCTTTAAATAGAGAGAACCATGAGGAGAGTAAAGGTACCTTTCTTGGCTGATCCCTTTCGCTTTATGGCGTGCTCGTTTGGGTTGGGCGTCGGCTAAGAGTGCTTGGAGTGCGGATTAACTCCAATCTCCTATCAGGTGTGTATTTCTCACTACTCTAGCTGTAGGATGGCTACCTCGGGCAGCGATGGGCCGAAAGGGGCCATGTGGGCCCAATGGGCCTATGGGCCCAATTGGATAAGTTGTTTGATTATGTAGTAAATATTGGACTAGGCTAGGTGAATCTCATATCTGTGGCTAGATTTGGGCTAAAAGGGCCACACGAGCGTGTGGGCCCATTTGGGCCGAGAAAGGGCTTTAGGCCTATTCATATTGTTATCTCTATTTAGAATACTTTAGTTTACCAAATTACCAAAATACCCTTGGTTTACAAAATTACCAAAATACCCCTGGTTTGTCAAATTACTAAAATACCCTTTGTTTATAAAATTACCAAAATACCCCTGGTTTGTAAAATTACCAAAATACCCCTAATTTGTGAAATTACTGAAATACCCTTGACCTGTAAAATTATTAAAATACCCTCGACTTGTAAAATTACCAAAGTACCCCTAATTTATAGAATTATTATTTTACCCTCAATTTTACAAAATTATCGTTTTACCCTCGATTTATAGAATTACCGTTTTACCCTAAATTTACAAAATTATCGTTTTACCCTCGATTGAAGAATTACTGTTTTACCCTCGATTTACAAAATTACTATTTTACCCTCAATTTACAGAATTACCATTTTACCCTCGATTTATAAAATTACCATTTTACCCCTAGGGTGTTAAATGATTGTTTTGCCCTTGTGGGCAAGTGACTGACTTGAACTGTGTGGTTGACGGATTTGATTGTGAATATATGTTGGTGATATGAATGACTTGACTGTGACTGTTTGATTCAAGTATGGGCATGATATTTTGATTCTGTATGTTGTATGCCATGACATGTATATCTGTTGCATGGGACACGGGTTTATATTGATGGAGGAAGCGTTCTGGCAGCCTCGCTGCAATCTGGTGGCCTCGCCACATATATCTGTTCTGCTGACTTCGTCACAATATCTGGCAGCCTCGCTGTAATCTGGTGGCTTCGCCACACATATATATCTGTTCTGGTGGCCTAGCCATAATATCTCTACCAAGTGACTTCGTCACAATATCTGGCAGCCTCGCTGCAATTTCTGTGGTGTGTAGTGGTTGGGTGGGTCGAGTAGTCTCCCCACATGGTGTAAGGTTGGTACAGGGGTGTATACGGCTGGATTGGGTTGGGATTGCATTCACATTCTGATTTTGATTCTGTAACCTGATACTGATTCTGATTCTGATTCTGATTCTAATTCTAGTTCTGATAATGTTTCTTATTCTGTAATGGGTTAAAGCCCATCTGATAATGTCTGTTATAGTGGGCTAAGGCCCAATTGATACTGAAACTGTAAGTAAGGCTGGGGTCAGACTTTTAATTCTTTTATATGACTGACTGTTCCTTTTTATAGTAGGGGTTTTCACACTGAGTTTTCGTAAACTCACCCCGTTTATTAACCTTTCAGGTAATTTCCAGCCTTAGACGGATCGGAGCTGCGAGGGGCTCGGAGGAAGCCATACACACTGTTTATGTTACAGTTTTGATTATTACTTTTAAATGTTTTTATGTGGGTTGTAGTAAAGCCGTTGTAATTTTCTGGATTTCAAATTTGGAATGTTATTTATTGTTCTTATAATTGCTAGTATTAGAACACGGTTTTCCAAAGCAACTACTATTGTTCAAAACATCACGTATCTGCAATTGTTTTTAAATTAAGCTTCCGCAACTACCAAGATTTTTACAAAGTTGTTAAGAATGTTATCCAGCTGAGGTTTTCTAAAAAGGTTTAAAAAGGGTATAAGTTTTTAATTATTAAGAAGGGTTTTTAATGGAAACATGGTTTTCGAAAAACACGTTAATGCGACACGCCAGATTCGAGTCAAACTTTTAGGCCGAGTTTGAGGTGTTATATTTAGTGGTATCAGAGCCTGGGTTACAACAACTCGGCTGTGGATTGGGTTTTCAAAGGTTGAAGTTCAGAAAATTATTTTCAACCACGTGCTCAGTTTGAAGTATTTCTCTTAAAATTATGGCACACCGAGTCTCCCGTGCCGAATCCGTAAGTCTTCTGAATACTTTTTTCTGTTTAGAAATTGAAATACTGTGGATTCTTTAGATATTGGTCTGAATTTAAATTTGGTATTTATTTTATGTGGATGTGATGTTTGGATATAGAAATTGTATATATATGTGTGATAAATATGTGTCCGCTTCAGTGAATAAGTGTTATATGTATGAGATGTTTCAAGTTCTAGTTGAAGTGTGATAGTGATAGTAGGATTAGAGTACGCAGCGGTAGCGTAGTGGGTAGATGTTACACGACCACCCTGTTAGATGGAAATTTCGGGGACGAAATTTCTTTAAGGGAGGTAGAGTTGTAACACCCTGAATTTGGGCCTAGAAGTTTTGGGCCTTGAGCATGGGAGCGGTTGAAGGCTTGTTTTAGTGGTTAAGTGTGCTGAGAAGTGTTGGAGAAGTCCTGGGTTCAAATCTGGACTTTAGCAAAAATTTTGGTTTAAGGTGAATCAAACCCTGGGTGTAGTATGTAGGCCTTAACAATATTATTGGGGAAATTGTGCCATAAAAAGCCTTGTGGTCTAGTGGCAAAGTAGCTCTACATAAGAGGCAGGAAGGTTGCGTCATAGAGGTGGCAAAGAGGTCCAGGGTTCGAAACTCATGGCAATCAAAGAGTATTTATTGTGCTAACAGGGGGCGGCAAGAGTTGGTGTTGAATTTAAACTCTAATGATGGAGGGATCCCACATCGGGAAGCTAACATAAGAGTGGATGTGAAGCTAGCTTTAAATAGAGAGAACCATGAGGAGAGTAAAGGTACCTTTCTTGGCTGATCCCTTTCGCTTTATGGCGTGCTCGGAGCGCGGATTAACTCCAGTCTCCTATCAGGTGTGTATTTCTCACTACTCTAGCTGTAAGATGCCTACTTCGGGCCGTGATGGGCCGAAAAGGGCCATGTGGGCCCAATGGGCCTACGGGCCCAATTGGATAAGTTGTTTGATTGTGTAGTAAATATTGGACTAGGCTAGGTGAATCTCATATCTGTGGCTAGATTTGGTCTAAAAGGGCCACACGAGCGTGTGGGCCCATTTGGGCTGAGAAAGGGCTTTAGGCCCATACGTATTGTTATCCCTGTTTAAAATACTTTAGTTTACCAAATTACCAAAATACCCTTGGTTTACAAAATTACCAAAATACCCCTGGTTTGTAAAATTACTAAAATACCCTTTGTTTATAAAATTACCAAAATACCCCTAGTTTGTAAAATTACCAAAATACCCCTGATTTGTAAAATTATCAAAATACCCCTAGTTTTTAAAATTACCAAAATACCCCTGATTTGTGAAATTACTAAAATACCCTTGATCTGTAAAATTATTGAAATACCCTCAACTTGTAAAATTACCAAAGTACCCATAATTTATAGAATTACCGTTTTACCCTCAATTTACAAAATTACCGTTTTACCCTCGATTTATAGAATTATTGTTTTACCGTCGATTTATAGAATTACCATTTTACCCTCGATTTACAAAATTACCATTTTACCTTCGATTTACAGAATTACTGTTTTACCCTCGATTGACAGAATTACTATTTTACCCTCGATTTACAAAATTACTATTTTACCCTCAATTTATAGAATTACCGTTTTACCCTCAATTTATAAAATTACCATTTTACCCCTAGGGTGTTAAATGATTATTTTACCCTTGTGGGCAAGTGACTGACTTGGACTGTGTGGTTGATGGATTTGATTGTGAATATATGTTGGTGATATGAATGACTTGACTGTGACTGTTTGATTCAAGTATGGGCATGATATTTTGATTCTGTATGTTGTATGCCATGACATGTATATCTGTTGCATGGGACACGGGTTTATATTGATGGAGGAAGTGTTCTGGCAGCCTCGCTGCAATCTGGTGGCCTCGCCACATATATCTGTTCTGCTGACTTCGTCGCAATATCTGGCAGCCTCGCTACAATTTCTGTGGTGTGTAGCAGTTGGGTGGGTCGAATAGTCTCCCCACATGGTGTAAGGTTGGTACGGGGGTGTATACGGCTGGATTGGGTTGGGATTGCATTCACATTCTGATTTTGATTCTGTTACTTGATACTGATTCTGATTCTGATTCTGATTCTAGTTCTGATAAAGTTTCATATTCTGTAATGGGTTAAAGCCCATCTGATACTATTTGTTATAGTGGGCTAAGGCCCAATTGATACTGAAACTGTAAGTAAGGTTGGGGCCAGACTTTTAATTCTTTTATATGGCTGACTGTTCCTTTTTATAGTAGGGGTTTTCACACTGAGTTTTCGTAAACTCACCCCGTTTATTAACCTTCAGGTAATTTCCAGCCTTAGACGGATTGGAGCAGCAAGGGGCTCGGAGGAAGCCACACACACTGTTTATGTTACAGTTTTGATCATTACTTTTAAATGTTTTTATGTTGGTTGTAGTAAAGCCGTTGTAATTTTTTGGATTTCAAATTTGGAATTTTATTTATTGTTCTTATAATTGCTAGTATTAGAACACGATTTTCCAAAGCAACTACTATTGTTCAAAACATCACGTATCCGCAATTGTTTTTAAATTAAGCTTCCGCAACTACCAAGATTTTTACAAAGTTGTTAAGAATGTTATCCAGCTGAGGTTTTCTAACAAGGTTTAAAAAGGGTATAAGTTTTTAATTATTAAGAAGGGTTTTTAATGGAAACATGGTTTTCGAAAAACACTTCAATGTGACATGCTAGATTCGAGCCAAACTTTCAGGCCGGGTTTGGGGTGTTACACGTAAGCCCATTAGGCCCAGTTTTAGCCTATCGTGGCCCAATTACCGAAGTGAACGAAACTTTACAAACGACTAACTTACCACTTGCGATTTCAAATTTAATGATTTCTAAACGTCTTGTGAGCACTCGCACACTCACAAGCCCACAAAATGCCGGAATTTTGGCATTTCGGCTTTTATCGAATTGAACTATGAGAGGGTGTTCGATACACACCTGTTTCGCGACGACTGCTACTGAGAACCCTTACGATGTCCTAGAATTGATTACCACAATTCTTAGATTGCAACCCATAACAACCAATCCCAAAAATACAACAACCCATATTCGAACCATGCCCCTAAAACCTTTAGAATCTTACCTTTTTGCCGAAAACCGATGACTAGATCTAAGTCTAGTTGTTCCAAAGATCCAAGCCTTTGATCAAACCTCTAGAAGACACTAATCACCAAAATAAATTGTCGGTTAAAGACCCTTAAAGCCCTATGCCCAAATCGACAGCCTCCCTAGATTTTAGGGACTTCGGCTTTTCTAAATTGTAAAATAAGACTAGATCTGAGGTGATGAGCACTTACCACTTATTCCTCTTTGATTTCTATGCAAATCTAATGCAGATCTATCCTCTAAATGATAGTAGAACTTGAATCCAGGAGATCTGAAGGTTCAACTATAAGTCCCTAAATCTATGGTATTTCGGCTTTTTAAGTGATGAAGAAGATGACGATTTGAAGCTATAACTTTGAAGTAATGTTGCCGACAGATACAAAGGGTTTAGAGAAGATGAAATTTGATCAAAAAGAACAAAAATAACTGAAGGATTTTGGCTTGGAGTAATCGGCACAAGAAGTGAGTTTTTGAGATTTCGGCTTTTATGGCAATCAGCTATGGAGATTTTGTGGAGGATGGGATTGATAGAGGATGTGAGTAAGGTGATCAGAAGGTTTCAGCAAGAAGAAAAAGCAAAAAGGAAGAAAGAAAATGGAGGAAAAATAGAGGAAGAAGAATTCGGCACCAAGGAGAAGGAATTTGCGTTTTCGGCTTTTGTGAGAACTCAGAAAGGATGAATGACAGTGAAAGCTTTCAGGTGGCTAACCCTAATTCTCCAGGACAGAAAAAAAAAGAACCTAACCCTAATATCAACTAAAACAATCAGCCCAACCTCCCTAAGGCCCTTGCCAAAATTCACTTAAGTGATCACATGCCCGCCACATGCCTAAAATTAAAAAAGTAACAATATGCCTACCTTGCAACTTGAACCCTGGACCTTTAATTCCTTCCCAGACGCCATTTTTTTAGGAACTTAGTGGTGCCACCTTGCTACTTTACCAAGGCCTTTTTTGTGTCGTAATTTACGAAGTTCTTCTTAAAATCCCACTTAACCAGTCTCCTATTCACTTGAAATCCAACCTTGATATTTTACCGTGTTTAACTTAGGCTTGGGCCTTCTAAAGGCCCACTAACACATTTAAACACAATTCCAATATTCAGAACACCAAAATTTCAAAATTTACCAAAAATCACAAAATCTCGAAAAATCCCAAAAATCAGGGCGTTACAACATATCGATGCCACTATCCCAGACAGGGTCTTACACGAATCAAATACGATGTCGATGTCCCAGACATGGTCTTACACATGATCACATCTCGATGCCAACGTACCAGATGTGGTCTTACACATGATCACATATAAGAAATCCTATGTCATGACATATGTATCCTAGCTATTCCTAAGGTTCGTACGGGGCTTTCGGCCATCGTAACTCGGTTGAATCGAACTCGTACACATAGATTTCAAGCTTATACATGTTTGGCTTTCACATATATACTATCACAATGTACATTTTAGCATATATATTTCGTATTTAGTCAAATAAATAACATATATTTGCTTATATACTTACCTCAGACAACGATAATCGAAACGAGATGACTAATCGACAACTTTGGTTTCCCCCCGATCCAAATCCTATATGATTCTATAACCCATAAATTTCTTATTCAACGGTACCTATTAGGGCACTTAACCAAGAAACACTCTCTCGAGCTACATATCGTATAATTGGATTACCAGTCCAAGCTAAATCCTTTATATAGCGTATGCTCAAAGGAGCTTGATTAGGATTACCAGTCTAGGCTAAACCCTAAAATAACATATACTCGAGAGATATTATATCGGGATTACCTATTCGGGCTAGATCCTTTCTATAATAAGGTCATTGGGATTACTCGTCCAAGCTAAATCCCGTCCACAACAAATGCAGGACCCTATTTGTTTCTGAAAAGTGCATACAATTATCAGAATTCAACATTCAATCGTGATTGAACCCTTTTTCAACATTTCAAGCATGTATTAAGTTTCTCATTATAACATTCAAGTAATGTATATCAATATAAATCACATTCCATACAACACAACATTCAATTAAACATATTTACATGCCAGATTAAGTTACACGAACTTACCTCGACACTTGTTTGCGTAAAAGTCTACTAATCTGAAATCTTTTCTTTTCCTCGATCGAGCCTCGAATTTGTGTTGCCCAGATCTATATAAATAACTTAAATCATCAATTTCATACATTTTATACTCGTTGGGACTCAATCTACGTTTTAGGAAAAATTAGCATTTTGCCCCTAACATTTCATAAATTCTGATTTTGTCCCTAGGCCCGGAAAATGAAACTTGTACAAATTACTCCCTATTCCAAGCCTAACCAAAGCCCCATTACAAATTTTCCAGCACATGTATTCATAAAATTTTAGAATTTTTCATCAAATTTTACAAATTTTCATTTTACTCCCTAAGTCATGTTTTCATAAAAAATCACCTTGTAAAAGTTGTTTATCTATCAATAATCTTTCATTTTATACCAAGAATTTCTAATTTCCAGCATAATATAACCATGCAAATTAATCTCTCAAATAAAGAGATTAAGCTATCCCGGTTTAAAAAATACCAAAATTACTAAAAACGGGACAAAAGAACTTACCCAATTAAGCCTTGAAAGTTTCCCCTCTCTCTCCTAGGTTTTCCATAAAATTTTAGGTTGAAGATGACATAAAATAAGATGATTTCTTTTATCATCAATTTAATTAATTAAATATTTTGGTATTTCCAATTTATTCCTTGCCTTTTTTTTATAATTCCATGGATAAGTCGCCGAGAAAAATCTACATATTATTCTTAATGGTTTAATCACCATATAAGGACTTCAAGTTTTGAATTCCATAGCTACTAGAATTCAACTTTCGCATTTTATACGATTTAGTCATTCTCGTAATTAAGCACTAAATTGATAAAATTTTCCTATCAAAATTTTCACACAACATATCTACCATATTATAGATCATATAATAAAATAAAAATAAATTATATTTTTGGGTCGAACTTGTGGTCACGAAACCACTGTTCTGATTTCACTGAAAAATGAGTTGTTACAAGAATGCTCAGAATTGAGCACACGGGTAGAGACACGGGCGTGTGTCTCAACCGTGTGTGCTACACAGCCTACAACACGAGCACATGGACGTGTGCCGTGGCCATGTGCACAAGTTAGAGAGTTACACGAGGTCAAACACGGTTTGCAGCATGGGCGTGTCCCAGGGTCACACGGGCATGTCCTTTTGACCACACGGGCTTGTGATCCTTGTAACCTAGAAAATTTTTAAAATGTCGCAAAAAATTCTTACAGTTTCCTATTAAGTTCCGATTTGATTCTAATGCTTATATTGGGCCTCGAGGGTCCATTTAAGGGACGATATGAATAATCTTCGTTAATGAATAGTAAATTACATGAATTATCTAAAAATGTTTTGAAAGTTTTGGTAATGCTCCATTACCCTATTAAGACGACGGATACGGGTTAAGGGGTGTTACAGCTGAAGAATTCAGAGCTACTGTTGATGATGACCATGAGAGAGCCAAGTTTTGGCTTGAGAATACTATCAAAGTATTTGATGAACTATCTTGCACACCAGTCGAATGTGTAAAATGTATCGTATCACTTTTGAGAGACACAGTGTATCAATGGTGGAATACTTTAGTATCTCTGGTACCGAGAGAATGGGTCACCTGGGAATTCTTTCAAACTGAATTCAGAAGGAAATAATTAGCCAACAATTTATTGATCAAAAGCAAAAAGAGTTTCTAGAGTTGAAATAGGGCCAAATGTCTGTGACTGAGTATGAAAGAGAGTTTGTGAGACTCAGTAAATATGCTTGGGAATGTGTTTCAACTAATGCAATTATGTGGAAACAATTTGAAGATGGATTGAATGAAGATATTAGATTGCTAGTTGGGATTATAGAGTTGAAAGAATTTGTGGTGCTAGTTGACCGAGCTTGCAAAGCTGAAGAACTTGGCAAAGAAAATAGAAAAGCTGATTTCGAAGCTAGAGATTCAAGAAAGAGATCGATGGATAAACCCTATCAATCCTTGTCAAATAAATAACGGGAATCATGTACTCGTTCGAATGCTTCAGTGAGGTATCCTAATAGAGATCGTGGAAAGCAATACTTGAGTCCTAAAGTTCAAGCTACTTCAGTGTTGAGCGTAGTTAGTGTGAGAAATAATAAACTCGAATGTCAATAGTGTAGACGACAACATTTTGGAGACTGCTAGATAAATAAAAAAGCTTATTTTTAATGTGGTTCGTTAGAACACTTTATTCGAGATTGCCCTGAGTTAGCAGGGAAAGATAAATTTCAGAATGCATGACCAAGTAACACAGCTTCTAGAGGGAGACAATCTAGAAATATTAGAAATATAAGTAGTAGTAAAGGAACGACAAAGGACTGTTGTGAGATTCGAGGCTAGAGTGCTACCCAGAGCTTACGCTATTCACGCTTGCGAAGATGCGTAGTCACCAGATGTTATCACCGGTACATTTTCTCTTTATGAAACTAATGTAATTGCCTTAATTGATCTTGGATCTACTCATTCATATATTTGTATGAATCTAGTGTCTAGTAAGAGTTTGCCTGTTGAGTCTACCGAATTTGTGATTAAAGTATCAAATCCCTTAGGCAAGTATGTCTTAGTTGATAAAGTTTGCAAGAACTGCCCTTTAATGACTCGGGGTTACTATTTTTTGGAAAATTTGATGCTATTACTGTTTGATAAATTCAATGTGATTCTGGGTATCGACTGGTTGACGCTGCATGATGCTTTTGTGATTTGTAGATTAAAGACTATTGAGTTGAAATGCCATAATAGTGAAATCCTTCGAATTGAATCAAATGAGTTGAGTGGATTGCCTGATGTGATTTCGTCGATGTTAGCTTAGAGATATGAGAGAAAAGGTTGTGATGCTTATCTTGCATATATCCTACATACAAAAGTATCTGAATCGAAGATTGAATTAGTGCCAGTAGTTTGTGAATATCCGGATGTGTTTCCAAAAGAGTTGCCTGGGTTGCCACCGATCTGAGAAGTTGAGTTTTCCTATTGAATTAGTGTAGGGAACATCTCCGATATCGATAGCTCCGTACAAAATGGCTCTGAAAAAATTGAAAGAATTGAAAGCTCAGTTGCAAGAATTTATAGATTGAGGTTTTGCACGACCTAGTTTTTTGCCATGGAGTGCACCAGTGTTGTTCGTATAGAAGAAAGACGGATCGATGAGACTGTGTTTTGATTATCTTCAGCTCAATAAGGTTATGATAAAGGACAAGTATGCTTTCCCGAGAATTGATGATTTGTTCGATTAGTTCGATCAGTTGAAAGGTACAACAGTATTTTCAAAGATTGATATGAGATCTGGCTATTATCAGTTGCGAGTTAAAGATTTGAATGTGCCGAAAACTGCGTTTAGAACTAGGTATGGGCATTATGAATTTCTTGTTACGCCTTTCGGATTAACTAACGCTCCTACAGTTTTTATGGATTTGATGAATCAGATTTTTAGACTGTATTTGGACAAATTCATTGTGGTATTTGTTGATGACATTCTAATTTATTCCTGAGATGAGTCTGAGCATGCTGAACATTTGGGAATTGTATTAAAAAAATTGAGAGATAAGTAGTTGTTTGCTAAATTTAGTAAATGCGAGTTTTGGCTACGAGAAGTCAGATTCTTGGGGCATATTGTTTCAGTGGAAGGTATCTGAGTTGATCCGAGTAAGATTCCCACAGTTGTTGACTGGAAACCACCAAGAAACGTATCTGAAGTCAGAAGCTTTTTGAGATTAGCTGATTACTATCGGCATTTTGTAAAAGGATTCTCGATGATTGCTACACCAATGACTAGATTGACACAAAAAATGTCAAGTTTGAGTGGCCCGAGAAGTGTGAACAGAGTTTTGAACAATGAAGGGATTATTAATTGGTGCACCAGTTTTAATTGAGCCTGAGTCGAGTAAAGAGTTTGTGATTTTTAGTAACGCGTCATTAAATGGTTTGGGTTGTGTTTTGATGCAAGAGGGAAAAGGGATAACCTATGCTTCAAGATAATTAAAATCGCATGAAAAGAATTATCCGACGTATGATTTAGAGTTGGCCACAATTGTTTTCACATTGAAAATTTTGCGACATCATTTATTCGGTGAAAATTACCATATTTTTATTGATCACAAAGTTTGAAGTATTTAATGACTCAGAAATATTTGAATTTGCATCAACAAAGATTGCTTGAGCCGTTAAAAGATTATGAGTTAGTGATTGATTATCATCCGGGGAAAGCGAACTGATCGCGTGATTTTGTGATAAGTTTTAAATATTTATAATTAATCGTTCTTGAAACTAACTATTATGGCGATGTAGGCAAGTGTACCTATCGAACAGTAGTATAGTTTTAGCAAGACCGGATTGTCAAACCCAAGGGAACTAAAAGTACTAGTAATGACTGTCTTTTTATTATCTAGCCTAAGAATAAAAAGGTTTTTGTTTTAACTAACTAATTATCTAAACTAAGAATCCACAGAGAATGGAATTGGGGAATTGCTTTTGGGAAAATCGATTAAATTAAGACAATACCTAAGGAAAAATCCACCTAGACTGTACTTGTTATTGTGGCTCCGAATCAGACGATTTATTCATTTAACTTGTTCTGTAGAGATCCCTAAGTTATGTTATTATCCCTATTCAAGACTAATAACGTCTAATCCCTAGATTGAATAATTGAGACTTTTCTATAATTAACACCCTAGGGTTGCATTAATTCGATCTATGGATCCCCTTATTAGGTTTCACCTTAATCCGGCAAAATCTTGTCACCATATGTCTAGGCGTGCAAATAACTCCGCTTAATTATGACAAATGTACTCTCAGACAGGGTCTATTCCTCCTATGAATAAGAGCTTATCTTGAATCAGTATCCTGGGATATCAAAACAATAATTAAGAACACATAATTAAGAACAAGTTAAATATTTATCATACAATTCAGAAAATAATAACAAGATTCATCTTAGGTTTCATTCCCCTTAGGTATTTAGGAGATTTAATTCATAACTAAAAAGGAATACATCTCAGAAGAATAACGAATACAAAACATAAAGAAAACCCAAAACTCCTGAAGGGAAATTGAGGAGCGATCTTCAGTCTTGATAGTGAATTCAGCTTCTGAGATGGATCAATCGACTTCCTTGGAGTAATTCCTTACTCCTTATTTTGTGCCTCCCTTTTCTTCCTCCTCTAGGGTGTATTTATAGGTGTTGGAATGCCTAAGAGCCCTCAAAATTTCCGAATTGGACTCAACTTGGGCTCAGTAGGGACACTCTCGTGTAACACGCCCATGTGTGATTACTTTAGGCTGTGCTCAAGCCTGCCAAATTGACACGGCCGTGTGGTCTGCCCGTGTGAGGAGGTCCAGGCCGTGTTGATTTCGTACTTTGACCAATTTTCTATGGTTTTGGCCCATTTCTCATTCCTTTTGCTCTCCTATGCTCTCCTAAGTATAAAACATGAAATTAAAGCATTAGGAGCATCGAATTCACCAATTCTAATAGGAAATCATCCATAAAATGCGTTAAACATGGGGTAAAAATATGTATAAATTACGGTTTATCAAATACCCCCACACTAAAGCATTTTCTTGTCCTCAAGCAAAATTCTTAACTCATAATCAAAATAAATTCTTCTCAAATTATAATTTCAATCGATAATATCTCAAAATAATTCATAGGTAATCATTCACTGAGAATTCAACTAAAAGAACATAAAAGTTTCAAACATTCCAAGTTGAGCATTTTCTCCTAAAAACATAGGTGTCTCTCATCATTTAAGTAATTACCTTTGATTCGGAATATCACAGAGTTTCACATCCTCAGTAAAGATTCACTCAAATCACTCGACGTGTTTTAAGGATAATAAATGAAGCACTCAATAGTCAATAATGAAAAGTCATTACCATAGGCTTGCATGAAAATCAAATCTCCATCTGTAACATCCTGATTTTCGGGTTTTTTGTGATTCTCGAGATTTTAGAAAAGCTTTAAAATTTGGTATTTGGTTGTGAAATTCATAATTGGAGTATATAATTGGCCTTATGGAAGGCCCATGGGATGGCCAAAACCCAGTAGAATTTTTGAATTTTGGACTTAAGGAGTTAGGGGCTTTGGATAGGTGGCCTTATTAAAAGGTGTGGATAAATGTAGCACAAAAAGAGCCCCTGGCAATGTGGCTAAGTGACGCCACTAAGGACCTAAAAAGGTGGTGTGTAAGTGGTTAGGGGAAGCCAGGGTTTGATTCACTATGATAGCAAATGTGATGTTATTTTATGCCTTGAGCATGCAGAAGTTGAAGCCGAATGGAACTTTGTTGGAGAGAGTTTGAATCAGTTGAATGCTTGAATTAAGGAGTGATAAGGGGAGAGATTTTAGGGATTTGAAGGAGGGATTAGAGTTGGCCGAATAGAGGGGATTAGGGAGGAGAAATCGGCTTGGGGATTTTCGCAAAGACCCGACATTGATTAGTCTGGCAATATGTGAAAAACTTGACATGCGTCTAATGGATGTTGTTACAGCCTATTTGTATGGTACACTTGATTGTGAAATTTATATGAAAATCCCAGAAGGATTTAAAATCCCTGAAGGATATAGAGTTTCCCGGGAAAGTAGCTCAATCAGATTAAAGAAAAGTTTATATGGATTAAAACAATCTGGACGTATGTGGTACAATCGTCTTAGTGAATATTTGTTAAAAGAAGTTATAAAAATGATCCAATCTGCCCATGTGTTTTTATAAAAAGGTTTGAATCAAACTTTGTGATAATTGATATTTATGTTGATGATCTAAATATTATTGAAACTCCTGAAGAGCTTCAAAATGCAGTAAATTATTTAAAGAAAGAATTTGAGATGAAAGATTTTGGAAAAACAAAATTTTGTCTTGGCCTGCAGATCGAGCATTTAAAAGATGGAATTCATATCCATCAGTCAACTTATACGAAAAAGATCTGAAATAAATTTTATATGGATAAAGCACATCCATTGAGTACCCTGATGGTTGTATGATCGTTAGATGTGAATAAAGATAAATTTCGTCCTTGTGAGAATGATAAAGAGTTTCTTGGTCCTGAAGTACCATATCTAAGTGCCATAGGAGCATTGGTGTATCTTGCAAATAACATGTAACACTCCTAACCCATATCCATCGCCGGACTAGGGTTACGAGGCATTACTAAACAAAAACATAATTTCGAACGTTCACATATTCAAACAAATTAATAATCATATTGTATTTATGAATCATATTTCAAATTTAACCGAATCTATACCATTCAAATAATCACATTTTCATTAACAAATGTATATATATATACACGTATACTTTCATTATAAACCAAACCATTATGGCAAGCTTCATTAGAATACACAACATGTACATATATATAATTAACATCTTATTAAAAATTCATATATCTCCCATAGTGCATTATTACTCAAATCACTATTCATTTGCTAAATATCCATATCTCACTTACAATATATATTCAATAACTAATCACTTTAAATACACATACACTTAACATGCAAACTTAACTAAGTTCTTTTCATAAAAGCAAAACATACCCTATATCATGCATATCAAAATATCTTCTAAACAAGCTTAAATTATGAACTTATATTTATAATTAACTATACATATTCCAAAATCAAATCATATTTATTCAAAATATAAATACACATCATGATTGAAAAATCAACCACAACCAATTCCAACTATCATTTTCAAGCTATTTCCAAAACATATAGCACCATTGACATATACTGTTCATTCATTTCACATAACATTATAATCAAAATGAGTATAAACCATTACCAAATATAACCAAATCCAAACTTTAAAGATAAGCCATATTCGCATGGCTCAATATATATACATATTCAAAGTTGAACAAAATACATATTAGCCTATACATGCCATAAGTTTGAAAATATACTTTTAAAAGTACCGAAAGTTGACGATAGTGTGGATGACTTCGATAACGATCCCTGAGCTCGTAACTTACAACCAAAATATATAAAATAGAGTGACAAAAACACACACAGAATAAGCTAACTTAGCTTAGTAAGCCTTAAGCAAAATAAACAACTCACTGAATAATCAAAACATTCAAACTAACCAAATTATATCAATAATGTTATACTTTAACATGTTAAGATACCTTGGCCGAATGTACAAAAATCAATTATATAACATCACATAAATATTTCCTATATAGCCGATTATACAAGATCAATTATATCATCACATAGACACTTACATATAGGGCCAAATACACAAAATTTATTATATCATCACATGTGGCCGAATATATAAAAGTTAAATAAAATATCACATGTAACTTATAGTTCAAATTCAAAAGAACATCACATATGGCCGAATATGCATTTTTAAGATAACTTCACATATATCTGAGTATACAATTTCAATATAAGTTCACATGTAATCGAATACTAAAATTCAACATAGCCTCACATGCAGTCGAATATACAAGTTCAATATAAGCTTACATGTACTTACCTATGTGGCCGAACATATACAAGGTAATTTATCTCAATTTCACTTGCTCAATATCCATAATAATTTGAACTCTTATAATCACAGACTTATAAACAAATCACTGGTATAAAACCTGCTAGGCATAAGCCTAAATCACACACCGGCACAAGGCCTGCTAGACCCCATGTCTGATATTTATTCATCGGTAATAAGCCTGCTAGGCATAAAGCCCTATCAATGTCATCAGCACAAGGCTTGCTAGGCTCAAAGCCTGAATATCCCAATTATAGAATCATTCCACAACATTTCATATATCGAATAGTCCAATATTCCATGTAACACATGCACACTTTCAAGAGTTTTGAATTAGTTGAATAAAATTCAACCACATTAAATATTTGATATATCACATTCGGCTAATACTAAAAAATTATAAAATTTAAATCATCTTAATAGAAATAGTTTATATTCAAAATAAACCATGTTTAATTGCTTAAAGACTTACCTCGGATATCGACAGATGTTACAAATCGGCTATTTGACTATTTTTGTTTTTCCCCGATCCAAGTCCGATTTCTTTTGTTCTTGATCTATATAATTTCAAATTAACCTCATTTAAACACAATTTCACTCAATTAAATCCAACAACACATAAATGGGCAAATTACTATTTTACCCCTGATATTTCACACTTTTACAAATTAGTCCTAATTGCATAAAACACAAAATACACCAAATCTCACAACAATGTAGTTGGGCCAAATTTTCCATATAACCGTATTAATCCATATATTTCTTCTATTTCACATTTTAATCCCTTAATTTATTATTTTTGTAGTTTAGTCCTAATAACTCAAAATCATCAAAAACTCCAATACAAAATATTTTAATCTAAAACATATTTTTGATATTTCATCATCAAACATCAAAAAACAAAAATATTCATCAATTTCATAACACAAAATATTCACTGAAATAAAAAATTCGAGCATGGGTCGGGTAGTATTCGAAGCAACGATCTCAAAAATGTAAAAATTATCAAAAACCGAAACAAAACATACCTTAATCTAGCCAAAACTCTTGCCAAAACCTATCTTGGTGTTTTTCTTTTCTTTCCTTGATATATTCGGCCAAACTAAGCATAAAATGACATTATTTTATGTTTTATTTTAACATATTATAACATTTAATCTAATTACCTAATTAACCTTTGTTAAAATGTTATAATATTATTTATTCCATGACCATTGCCGTCCATTAGCTTAGTAGTGGCCCAATTACAACATAAAAACTTCATATTAAAAAGACATTAACAATTCAGTCCTCACACATTAAACCATCAAGTTTTCATTTTACGCGATTAAGCCCTTTTTTTTATTAAGCACACAAACAATAAAATTTTCATACCAAATTTTCACATATGCTAATTCACATATAATAAACACTGAAAATAATATTTAAAAATTTTTTTAACTCGGATTCGTGGTCCCGAAACCACCGTTCCAATTAGGGTATAAATCAGACTTTTACATAACACAAGACCTGATATAGCTTTTGTTGTAAACTTGTTAGCAAGATTTAGTTCTTCTCCAACACGTAGACATTGGAATAGAATTAAACATGTATTTAGATATCTTGGAGGGACCATTGATATGGGGTTATTTTATTCAAATGATTAAAAATCCCTATTAGTTGGTTATGCTGATGCTGGATATTTATCATATCCACATAAAGGTCGATCTCAAACGGGATATTTACATGTGGATGTACTGCCATATCGTGGCATTCGACAAAGCAAACATAAGCTGCTACCTCTTCAAATCATGCTGAAATAATTGCAATGCATGAGGCAAGCCGAGAGTGTGTTTGGTTAAGGTTATTAACCCAACATATCTAGAAGATATGTAACTTTCCTTTACAGGAAAATATGCCACCTATCTTATACGAAGATAATGTAGCATGTATAGCTGTAACACCCCGAACCCGAGACCGTCGCCGGAGTCGAACACGAGGTGTTAACAGACTTCAAACCACTTATTAAAAATTTCCCAGACAAGCTGCCAATCTGCGTACTAGTCGCTTTAAAAATCATATCTTGAGTTCTGAAACTCGAAATCCAGTTCCGTAATTTTTCCCCGGAAATAGATTTATATATCTATATGGTAGAATTTTTGTAGAATTTTTGGTTGGGCCAATTGGTACAGTTTATTAGTTGAAGTCGTCCCTGTTCCTGGGTTCGACTACTCTGACCTTTGTGCATTACGACTTAGATATCTCCCTTTACAGAGCTTCAATACTTATGCCATTTGTTTCTAATGAAACTAGACTCAAAAGGGAATCTATACATATAAGGCATGACTTCTAATTGTCTCTGATTAATTTATGACGAATCTCTAAAGTCGGAACAGGGGATCCAGAAATCGCTCTGGTCCTGTTTCACAAGGGTTTAATTATCTCCTAACATACAGCTCATATGGTCGTTTCGTTTCTTCCATATGAAAATAGACTCATCGAGCTTCGATTACATAATTTATTCATTATTTAATTCCATTCCTACTATTTTTTTTATTTTTCAATCTCACATCACTGCTGCTGCCAGCATCTGTTACTAAAGCAACTATGCCTATTTCGTGATATCTCCTTGATCTAACTAATAATTCATCATGCATATCACAAATTATGATCATGACTAGCCATGCCAAAGGCTAATCATTGACAAACATCTCCCTATTACACTATTGCCATATCATGAATTTTAACACCAAAATTAATCAACCATGACATATGGCATAAAAATCGATTAGGCCTCAACTATTATTCAACCAAAACCGAATTGGCCCAATATCAGTCATGACCATATTATAAAACACATTTACTACGTTTTATAACTAAGTATCATAGGACCCAAAGTCCAAATTAACATTTATGCCATTTTCGAATGGCTGAAAGTTTACATACCAAAGTTCAAACACAACATAATAGCCTATACATGCCGAAATGTTCTCCTAAACCGACTAAGAAGAAAGTACCAAAACTTGCTAGCTGGTGTGATGACTTCGATGACGGCCCGATCACGCAAAAAGAGACGAGTCCAAGAAACCTAAAATAGGTGACAAGGAAACACCGAGTGAGTATATAACTCAGTAAGTCATAAGCAATGCACTACCATCCATTAATAACATTTCACAAGAGGAAACAAAATGGAACGAGGCTAGTTACTCCATCCATACCGAACTATGCCATAGTTCCTTAGACCTATCGGTTCAATCTCATACCAAGTCATGCATTCACATTCCATATACTAATCAATAGGATATTTGAGGCATTTTCATACATCATTTTATTTTCGTTACAATCATACAACTAAACGACCTTTCACTTATTCCACGATAAATCTTATGTACGTGACTTCAATTATAATTGTCACATAGGTTCAAACTTACCAAGCTCAACTCCAAATATAAACATAGCACCTATTAGCCATGAACTCAAGGTACTTACCCGATCCGCTGTCCGTGATCAACTCAATAATGTCGCACACTTAGTGTCCATAGTGATTCAAAAATATATATTAAGTCCGCACACTCAGTGCTATATAATCAACTCGCACACTTAGTGCTATATAATCAAACTCGCGCACTTAGTGCTATACAATTTAAACCCGCACACTTAGTGCCAATCTCATGATCATAAATGTTTATACCCGCACACTTAGTGCCGAAATCAACAACTCAATACATCTCACCTCTTTTCTTTTCATTCAACACTTTCATCACCACATGCATACATGTATATAAATTTATCATTCCATTCGGCATAATTACATAGACATTATGTCTATTTAGATCAATACAAAATATATGCTTGGTGACTTACCTTATGTTGGGGAAAACGATTCCAACTCGGCTACTTGATGTTCTTTCCTTTGCCCTTGCTTGCCTCTCCACCTTTAACTTCTTGAGCTAAATCGATAAATTAACTAGTTTAACCGTCTTGCTAAATATTTATATCAAAATATTAATGATTTCATAGCATAGGAGACACATGGCCAATTCTTATCTTTCTACCCCATGCTTTTGAACTATTTGGTTAACAACCATATACTATCACCCTATTGTCGATAATCCAATCAAGGATAGTATCACAATTGTGTACACCCATATAGCTGAATGTGCAAGATTAAATTCAACATCACCTATATACTTAATTAGATGGCCGAATATACCAAATTAAACTCAACATTAAATGTCACAAGAACCCTAATCTAATTTGCAAATTGCTTGGCCAAAGACTCACAAGTGCCTTATCTATAACCTATTCGGCCTTACTACTTAAACTTAGCCTTTCATACACTTATATCTAATGTCATAGAGATGCCAAATCCTTAAGTGTTCCAACATCTAACTTACTCAATTCAACACATCGAACAACATTTATACCGATTTTGCTAGCACACAAGCCTTTGGCCGAATGTCATTAACCTCTAGTCACCTAAATTTTTATTCTTTAAAACTCATCCAACACTACATTCGGCACCTCCAACCTATAATTTAGATATTCTCAAGTTCATTCACAAGTACATTTATATGACACATATAGCATTAACATTTTTCAACATGAATCTATAACATGACCGAATACTCATGCACATACATACATAAAGAGAACTCAAATAACACCCAAAAATCTCCTTTCCAAAGTGCATATATACCCATACATACGGCAACTTCCATTCTTATCTCCCAACAATGAATTCATGAATTTAGCTATGGGTTAACTAGACTATACACTTATCAACTTAATCTCAACATCAATTAGAATAAAATCACAATGCATACCTTTCCTTTGAACTAGCCATGGCCGAATGCCTTGGTTTCTTTTTTTCAATCTTTCCTTTCTCAATTTCGGCAATGAAGGAGATGAAAGATGAGCCTTCCTTCCTCTTTGTTTTCTTTACTTTATTTCACTAATATTATTTTTTTCTCACATAATGCCATTTCTTATTTTAATAACTAATTAAACATATATATTTGCCCATCAACACCCATCTTGGCCGGCCACTATAAAGAAAATTGGGCAATTTGACATGCAAGTCCACCCTTGTGTTGACATGCACTAATAAACCATTTAAAATTAGTCTATCATATTTCACCATGTCTCATATTGATCCCTATTTAATAATTTCTCATGCAATTGGCAAAATTAGGGAATGAAACGTCCACATATGCATGTACACACATAATAAGCATAGAATATAACAATTAATTATTTTTACGACTCGGATTTGTGGTCCCGAAACCACTTTCCAACTAGGGTCACATTAGGGCTGTCACAATAGCTCAATTAAAGGGTGGTTATATCAAAGGTGACAGAACGAAACATATTTCACCAAAATTATTCTTCACTCATGATCTTGAGAAGAAAGGTGACATAGAAGTTCAACAAATTTGTTCTAGTGATAATTTAGTAGATCTTTTTACCAAGGCATTACCAACTTCAACATTTGAAAGACTACAAAACAAGATTGGAATGCGTCGACTCAAAGATATAATGTGATGTCGTCATTAGGGGGAGTCTAAAACACGTTGTACTCTTTTCATTTAATCAAGGTTTTGTCCCACTGGGTTTTCCTGATAAAGGTTTTTAACGAGGCAACTTGTAATAGGAGATTGTGTACTCTTTTTCCTTCATTAGGTTTTATCCCACAGGGTTTTTCCTAATAAAGGTTTTAATGAGGCACTGTTTTCTCTAGTGGACATCCAAGGGGGAGTGTTATAAACGAATGTGAATGCCCATATTCTATGCACATCTCATTTATGAGGTAAAACCTCTCTTTCATTATACAATGTTTAATATATGAGTTAATGAAGCACTTAAGTAAGCTTCATTTATGGTATTGCATTGAATGTTAATTATAAATTATAAATAGAATCTTACCTGAGTGAAATAAAAAAATACGAGAAAAATTCTCTTGTATTTTCATCCACTTTTATTTATTGTTTTATTAATTTTTCTATAACAATTTTAACTTTATCCATATATTTAATTTTAATTATACACTAGAAAATTGTGTAAAACTAATTAGTTTTACACAATGTAAGTGGATCCCTCCACTTTGTTATTTATAAAATTTTTAGCTATTAAATATAATTTTGGAAAGTATTTTTAATAGATAAAATAGACATAGGTTGATTAAAAAATTTATATATAAAAATAAAATTATATTAATAAATTCAACTATATTATTGCTAAATTATTAATTGTATATTTTGATTAAAAAATTATTTGAACAAGAAATATAAAAGTATGTAAAGCTACACTAATATAAAATTGAAAAAAAATACACATTTTTATAATTTTTTTATAATTACTATTTTAACAATTTTAATTAATCGAAATGATTTAAAAATAAATGCCTAACGCACGTGCAGCCTACACTTGTATGTCTTGATTTTCATTTCTCTGCAACAAAGTTGTTTCTCTTTCTCCTTTCATTCCTATTTTCTTCTATATAATAATTTTGTGCACAAAAATATAACGAGTACGATTAATACTGCATTAAAAGAAAAGATTAATACAAGACATTAATACATATATCATATTTGTATTTATATAAAAAAATTAACCTATTCAATAATTTTGATATGCTTATGCATAAAAAATGAAATACAACTTTAATAAATCACGAGTGCTTATCTTAATTTTCGGTGATGCGTTGGACACGTATTTCATGTTGATACCTATGTGACATTGTGTAATGAAAGGAACATATAATAAAAAGGGAGTGATATAAAACGAAATATTACAAGTTTATAAAATTAAATTGGTATTTTAATATAACGAATAAAAGAAGCGATCCAAAATGAAAAAAGAAATACTGAAGATGTTAAAATAAGAACACTAGCATAGGCAGATATTTAAAATCTTGTATCACTTCAAATTTATGTCGTTTCATGTGTCTGAGAATCTACATTTGTTAAAAAGTAAGCATTAAAGTATTAATGAAAAAGTCCTGCAGTGACTTAAAGAATTATGGTATTGGAGTACCTGTTTGTCTGTCTGCCTCATTTGAGGGATTGTAAGGTTATCAAAATTATTTATATGAATTGTGAGTATAACATGCGTCTATTATATAGTAATAATCCTTTCCTAAACACTAAAACATTATGGATCTTCAACGGTCTAAAGTAACATTATTGTTTTAAGCAATAAGCATACATTGTTTTTTAATTTTTCCACCAAAAAAGGGCATAAATCTTAAGATAATATGCGATCACGTGCAGTGCCGGTGTGCAAAAAGCCTAAAATGTGGCTACTTTTAGCCATGTTTGTGAATTAAGAGAACATGCTAGAGAATGAATCAGAGAGATGAGAGTTTCATGATATTATAATACCAGTCGCCTTACAAAATTTAGGCCAGCTGAAAGTGAACCTTAAGTAACACCGAGCTGCACGACAAGACCAGACACAAATCTTAACTACTATTATATCCTAAATTTTTATGGACCAACATAAAGCTTTGAATGAGGTAAGAACTCGCAAAATCTCTGTTGTGTATTTAATAGCCACCATTGTAACCCAAATTTGACCGGACTGGAAATTTTGATGATAGTACGTTTTGTCTCCATAATCGATCGGCCTTATGACCACAGCTTCACGCTTCCCTTCTTGATCTTGAACTGCTACAAATATTATCTCATTGGTTTTCTCATGGCTTTGCTCATAGACTGTATGTGGGGTAGACGTCTGATGGCGATGATGATGATGCTGCTGTTTCTGCTGCTGCTGCTGTTCCATATCAACATCCCATCCATTGTAGAAGGCCCGGCTTTGACGCAACTGATGGAGTTTGTCAGTGGGCTAAAGTGTAAATATGAGAAAGTTTTGGGGCAAAATTATAAATTTTCCAAAGTATGATTTTTGGATTGATTTGAATAATATTAGTGTTAAATAATTTAAAATGTTAGATCAAGAAAAACGAGATTCGGGCTTAGATCGAGAATGAACAGGATTATAGACTAAATCGGAATAAATAGCTGTACTTGCATTTGATGTAAGTTCGTGTGATAATAACAAGGCAATGATATGTTTGAATTATAATTCCTTATTATTATTGCATAAATTGTACGATTGAATATATTGGAAAAGTTGATGGAATGGTGTATATGATGTGGAAATATGACATGCAAGAATATTAAATGAAATGAAAGAAAATGATGATACATGACAAGTGATATATGAAATATGTTATGTGAATTTTTAAAAGCTTATTTGTTAATTGAGTTATGCCTTATTATGCCATGAATGGGCAATTAGTACTATGGATAATGAGATCGACACTTCGAGTAAGTTCATTTGCAAATAATGCAACATGTACCATACTTTAAATGCTTTAATATTGCATGTATGGTAAGTACATATATAGTTAATGTGATGTTGTATCATGTGTTTATTTCCTAAATTGTACCATGAATTATGCTTTGATTAATCCATGAATATGAGATTGGTGCTATGCATATTGAAATTGACGTTACGAGGTTCGTGCATATGTATGAATGTGTGGACACAGGGACACGCCCGTGTGCCTTCAACATTAGTCAATCATTCATATTCTTTCATAATGAAACCTCTCAACTCTTGGCTAAGCATTTCAGCATACATGTTAAAGGTGCAAATCTATAATGTGTATTCTATTCTATTCTATTCCTAAGGCTCAACTGGGAATTCTCGCTTGTCAAAACTTTGTCGAATACATCCAAAGATTCAATCACAATTCATACAATATTAAAAGTATTTAAAACATTAATATAATAATGCATTATTTACATACGAACTTACCTCGGTACAAAAATAGTAGAATTGCACCTAATCGTCAAACACTTTATTTTTCCCTCGATCTAGGTCCGAACCTCATTTTTCTTGATCTATAATGACAAATTTAACTCATTTAATACTCACATTGTTCAATTCAGTCCAAAAATCATATTATGGAAAATTTACATATTTCCCCTAATGTTTCACATTTTTAAAATTTAGTCCCTAGGCTCGTAAAAAGAAATGTATTCAATTTCTTCAAAATCCAAGCCTAGCCGAACCATTTTCATACTCATACCAGCCCACAATTTTGATTTAATCAACTTTTTCTACTCATTTTTGTAACTTTTACAAATAGGTCCTTTTTAACATTTCCATCAAAAATCACCAAGCAAAAGTTGTTTATCTTACATCTAACATACATTTTCTACCATTAGGCATCAAAATACACAAATATCTATCATGGGTAAAAATTTAGACTTTGATTATTTCTTAAATTAGTGGTAGAAATAAATAGATCGGGTTACAACAACTTCAAAAATGTAAAGAGCATTAAAAACGGGGCAAGAACAAACTTACAATCAAGCTTGGAAGTGGCCAAACCCTAGCTATGGCTTCCCCTTCTAAAATTCAGTTATTCTGAGGAAGATGGACAAAGATTGTGGCCTATTTTTTTAAATTTATTTAATTACCAAATGACCAAAATACCCTTCTCTTAAAACATTAAAATTTCTCTTACTCCATGTCCATTTTTATCCACCAGCTTAAGTAATGGCCTAATTACCATCTAAGGACCTCAAATTTAAAATATCATAGCAAATAAACACCTTTAGCATATAGAACTCAAGTTTTGCACTTTTTCGCAATTTACTTCTTTTTGCTAAATTGAGTGCTCAAACATCAAAATTGTAACAGCCCATTTTGAACTTAAGTAATGGTCTAATTACCATCTAAGGAGGAGAGTTGTAACAACCCATTTTTCAATAAAATCAGAATAGTGGTTTCAGGACCACAAATCCAACCCAAAAATATGATTTATTTTGATTTTATTATATGGTCCGTAACATGGTAGATATGTCGTGTGAAAATTTTGATACAAAAATTTTATTGATTTAGTGCTTAATTACAAGAAGGACTAAAACGCATAAAATGCAAAAGTTGAATTCTAGTAGCTATAAGGATCAAATAGCTATGAAATTCAAAAATAGAGGTCGTTATATGGTAATTAGACTGTTAAGAATAGTATGTAGATTTTTCTTGGTGACTCATCCATGGAATTATAGAAAAAGGTCAAGGACTAAATTGGAAATACCAAAATATTTAATTAATTAAAAATATGATAAAAGAAATCATCTTATTTTATGTCACCTTCAACCTAAAATTTTATGGAAACCCTAGGAGAGAGAGGGGAAACTTTCAAGGCTTAATTGGGTACGTTCTCTTATCCCGTTTTTAGTAATTTTGGTATTTTAAAAACAAGATAGCTTAATCTCGCTATTTGAGGGATTAATTTGAAAAGTAATCAAGGTATGAAAATAGGACTAAAATGAAAGATTATTGATAGATAAACAACTTTTACAAAGTGAATTTTGTTGAAAACATGATTTAGGGACTAAAATGAAAAGTTGTAAATTTTGATGAAAACTTCTGAAATTTTATGAATACATGTCCTGGAAATTTTGTAATGGTGCTTTTGTTAGGCTTGGAATAAGGAGTAATTTGCACAAGTTTCATTTTCCGGGCCTAAGGACAAAATCAAAATTTATGGAAAAGTTAGGGGTAAAATGGTAATTTTGTCTATGATGTAAATTGAGTCCTAACGAGTATAAAATGTATGAAATTGATGATTTAAGTTATTTATATAGATCTCGGCAACATAAATTCGAGGTTCGATTGAGGAAAAGAAAAGATTTCGGATTAGTAGATTTTTACACGAACACGTGTTGAGGTAAGTTCAAGTAACTTAATCCGACATGTAAATATGTTTAATTGAATGTTGTGTTGTATGGAATGTGGTTTATATTGATGTACATTACTTGAATGTTACAATGAGCAACTTAATACATGTAACACCCCAAACCCAGCCTGGACGTCGTGACCGAATCTGGCGATGTCACATTGAAGTGTTTTGTAAAGTATGAGATCATTTGCAAAGCCCAATCTTTATTAAGCCTCTTTGTGGAAACTAAAAGATGATTTTAAAACTTCCGTTTCTATCAAAAGTATTTACTTTAAAATGTTATTAACTTCAAAATCTTGTTTGTAGCGGAAGCTTTTTAAAACAATTGCGTACTAATGTTTACTTGTAAAACATTGTTTCCTTGCAGCAGCTCTTAAAATTGTTTACATATTCGTGGTATTTTTGAAAAATATTTATCTTTTGAAAACCCGTGTCCTACTGCTAGCGGTTATAAATCAATATAAATAAAACCCCAAATTAAAACGTTAAAAATTAAAAAAAATGGGAGCGTAAATTAAAATAAAAATATGGGAGCGTAAGCTGTTGTGTGGCCACCTTCGAGTCCCTCGCAACACCGATCTGCCTAAGGATTACTTGCACAGAAACACAGAAGGGTGAGTTTATGAAAACTCAATGTGTAATCCCCTAATAAATAGACAGTCAATCATACAGTGAACAAATACATTCTGGGCCTAAGCCCATATCAGTAACAGTGGCAATACCAGTTTGGGCTTTAGCCCATCTCAATTCAGAACGGTCATGTGTTCGGGCCTTGGCCTAATTCGGTAATAGTAAATATTGCAGTAATATTAAACAATGCAATATCAGTAAACAATGCAGTATCAGTAAACAGTATGCAAGTCTTACCCCTCCAGCCTCTACACACCATCTCCGTCCAACCCTACACTCCATGTGGGGATATAATCAACTCACCCATCCCTACACTCCAGAATTAGCACCGATTGCGGCACTAAATAGTATTTGCAGTAGAGCTGCCAGTATAATAGGCTTAGAACCATCAGTGATTTGCAGCAGAGCTGCCAGTATAGTACACTTCCTCCAATCATATA
Source organism: Gossypium hirsutum (assembly GCF_007990345.1). NCBI lineage: Eukaryota > Viridiplantae > Streptophyta > Magnoliopsida > Malvales > Malvaceae > Gossypium > Gossypium hirsutum. Next base: position 42,979,088 of record NC_053432.1, read on the forward strand.
TAAACCCATCCCCATGCAATGCATCATGCAACGTGTCATGTCATATCATAATATTATACATGAACTCAATACAGTTGCAAATAACATGCTAAAATACAAACATACATCACATAGGGGCAAAACAGTCATCTGACCATATAAGGGCAATATAGTCATTTTACTACATAAGGGCAAAACAACCATTCTACCACATAAGGGCAAAACAGTCATTTTACCACATAAGGGCAAAATAGTTGTTCTACCACATAAGGGCAAAACAATCACTTTACCACATAAGGGCAAAATAGTCATTTCATCAAATTAGGGTCTGGGTATACTTACCGACCCAACAGTAGGTCCACAGTCGTCTCGTGTGACCAATACAACCTTAACAGTCCAACATTGAAAATGGGCCCAAAGCCTATAACACAGCCCATGTGGGCCCACATGCCCGTGTGGCCCACAAAGCCCAAAAAATAGCCTTGGTCGTGTAAACTACATAGCCTAGCCTAATGGTCTCCACACGTCCACGTGATTTACCTGTGTGGGGCCTACGAGCTCGTGGGGCCCACTCGGCCCATGTGGCCTGGAACGACGGAAATGTGCAATGTACACAATCGCAACAAGTAATAAAGTGACAAGTAAATGTCGAGTTATCGTACCCACAGGGACTGTGAAAAGGATTATTTATGAATGCAATTTAAAATACGTTAGTGAAGAAAAATATTTTGTTTAAAGAGGGTGATTAAAAACCTAAGAAAATTAAAATAAATAAATAAATGAAGTAAAAGAAAGTTCTAATGCACGATTTCAAAATAAGATTTAATCAAGATGGTATAATTGTGTTGGATTAGTTACACTTCTCATCTTAGAATTATTAAACTTATGTTTATATTGTTACGAATAAAATCACGGCAACCCGGTAAATTGACTAACTTATGAACATAGTTACATACCAAAATCCATTCATCTCTTGACATATCCCTATGTCAATTTAACCGACTAAACAGATTCTAGTAAGCAAACATGTAATTGCACATACGTACTCATTAAACTGAAATAATCTCTTTCATATCCCTATGTCAATTCAAACGATTAATTAAACCTAACAAGCATATAAAAGACTATGTGAGGTAATAAGGTATCCCTACCTTGAAACAGTTTAATCACAATAATCTAGCAAGTTATGCAAGGCAAAAATATCGCCAGATACATTGCTAATTTAACCTTCAGCTACCTTAGAAGAATAAACATGCACTGATCAAGTACTGTGTCAATTAATTACAATTTCATTCCATTTAAATAATTAATTCATTAGTTACCTCACAGTCGTAACGCAAGAACAACTTAGGCATGATTTTACTTAATCAAGCATTTTACCGAGGCCTATAACAACATAAACATAATTTTAACAATTTAAGAAGACGAAATGCAATCAACCCAATATGAATTAAATTCAAGCTAAGCTGATTAAATTAACCATTCCAACAACATGAATACTTATAGATACGTTCATCATAACAACAACAAAAATTAAACAGATAGGGAACAAGAATCAAATCCGGTGGTTTTTCGAGGCTTGACTTGGTTGCTCCATTCTTCCTTGTCGTTGTCCTTGTCGATGAAGGCTTCGATGAACACTCAATTGCTACTCCAAAATGGTTGAAGAACATCCCATTTCCAAGGGAAGAAATCGGCACAAGAGCAAGGGAATTGAAATGGAAAAATGGGAGAAAAAGAATGAGAGAGGAGAGAAGTGTTGTGAAATAAATGAGGAATGAATGAGATGCTTTGAATGATCAGCCAAAGGGAGATTTTATAGCTGAGTGTAGTAGTTGAAAGTTTCTAAAAATAGCAACCAAAGAGCCACCCCTTGGCTAGCCACCTATGTGGCAAAGTTGATGCTTTCAACTTTGCTAAAAATGGCTTGGGGCAAATCCAAAAGTCCACCAATTGTAGTGGGGTTTGAATGAAAATTTGACAAGACTTCAAGGGCTTCTTTGCAAGCTTAATTAATTAGCTAATAAGCTGATTTGGGTTAGCATATGGCCGGTTTTGGGCTGCCCAATCTTTGGTCGGTTCACTTCAATCGGTTCGGTTCAACTAAACCACTTTTTCCATAATTAATTAATATTAAATTATTTAGCCCAAATTAAATTGGGTATAAATTAAAATTAATTATATTATGAATTAATACACATAATTGAACCATCTTAGGCTGGAAATTAATTCACCTTGATACTTCAAATTGCTTCTTGATTTTGTACTTCAAGTAGTGTCTGCTGAGCTATTTTTTGCCCTTTGCGCAATTCTGTCAAAAATAACCAAAATTACTCAAAATTAATTATAAAATTAACTAAAATTCATCATTTTCATATTAAGTATAATTTCATTATTTTATACAAATTAATTACTTTTGGACAAGAATTTAATCGAAACGGTATGATTTTAAGCTAAAAAGGTTGTAAAAATGCGTAAATTTTCGTGTTTCCATGGCCCAAAATGGCCTAGGCCCATGAATTCGCTCATGGTGGTCTCTACAATCAAATGCCCACATTTATGCGTTCGGATTACCACACAAGTGAGCACACAGTCGTGTAATGTCAATAGTCATACTTTTCCGGCTTTTGCCGATCTACGTTTACAGTAGTGTGGTTACACACTTGTTTACAGGAAATACGCACGTAGTCTTTGAGCATTCCAAACCTTATTCCAATCCACAAACATTCAGTTAGTCACGAGGAAATCAAATTAATACTACTCCTCTCCATACCACTTATCCAAAGATCAATTGTCACATTCCTTGTTTCGAACCCCCAAGCCTTTACATACCTAAACCGTTGATCAAGAATGAATTTTCCCCTTCTTCGCTTATTATCTGCATATCAACCAAATCTATTAACCTTGATCATATTGTTTGCACAACAGTTTGAACCAAGCGTAAACCACTTACCAAAAAAAAATTGATTATAGAGAAGGGAAGTAATCAGTCTATCTCCACACAACACCCTACGCGACAGAGGTAGAGACTTAGCACAAATCGCCCTAGCAAATAGCTGTAGTAAAGAATACACTAGCTGGAAACTATTAATTCGGCAGAAAGAGCAAATAGAAGAGGATAACTACAAATAGAGTTACCTTTGATCGAGTGTAGAGAGAGATTAAACCGTTACAATATCAATGAATAACCCTTCACTTCCCAAAAAGTTTTAGTAACCAAAAGAACTCAACAAACAAGAAAGGGTGAAAGAGATTCAGTAATGAAGAGAGAGAGAGATTTGGCTACCGAAGAAGGTGATATTCAGCTGTACAATGCTAGAGGGGAAACTTGGTAATAGCTAGAAGAGCAGAAGGAGACCAAGGAAAGATTCAATAGAAGCCAAGGCTAAAAGCTGGCAGAATTGAGAATGGGGAAAGGAAAGTATTCAGCCAAAACCAAAAGGGCAAGGGAGCACTCTTCCAATATTCGGCCAAAGTGAAGGGGTAGAGTAAAGAAAAGAGAATCACTTTGACAAAAGGTTTGTAGGGAAAAATAAACTCGAATGGTACTCGAAATAAGAAAAACGAAAGCACTCCCTAGCATAATTGATCACAAAGAAAGACAAATGACTGAAATGAGATGAAGAGAAAAGAACCAAAATGTTTTCCCAAAACCTAAAATAGAGTACTCAAACTTACCCCAAAACCGAAATTTCCTGAAAGCCACCAGTTCAAAAATCGGCTTCCTCTCCACTCCTTCCCAATTTCAAATTTGGAACAACATGCAAATCCCACATTGGGCATGCTACTCCCTCTTTCCTCAACCTCCCTTGATTTCCTCCTAAAATCTCTCCTGAAATCCCTCAACCGATCTCAACTACTCAATTGAAATTCTACTCCAACACCCACTACTCAAACTTTTAATGAAACACAAACTCTAGTCGGCCAGCACTATAAAATTTTAATCCCTTCATGCATACAGGGAATCGAACCTCAGACCTCAGGTGTAGATGACACGCCACTTATCCCTTAGACCAGCAGGCCCTTTTTCTGTCATGTTTTACCCATATTTAATTAAAAGCCTACTGCCTAGAGGCAATGCTTATTCCTTTAAAAACAAAACTTTTTGTACCTGCCCAAGCTTGAACCCAAAACTTCTCAGACACTTCTCAGAACACATAACCACTGAAGCAGACATACATTTGTGTCACTTTCTTACACAGCTAAACATTTATGTGCTGGCTACTAACTGTTCCCAAGCTCAAGACCTAATACTTCAAAGCCCAAATTTGATGCGTTACAATACATCTTGAAATGGTGAAAAAGGGTTAAATATTGATTGAAAGTTGAATTTCGATGATTGTATGAGCTTTTCCAAAACAAATAAGGTCCTGCATTTGTTGCAGATAGGATTTAGCTCGGATGAGTAATCCCAATAACCTTATTATAGAAAGGATTTAGCCTGGATAGGTAATCCCGATATAATATCTCTCGAGCATATGTTATGATTAGGATTTAGCCTGGACTGGTAATCCTAATCGAGCTCCTCAAAGCATACTTTATATAAAGGATTTAGCCTTGAATGGTAATCCTGTTACACAATATGTAGCTCAAGAGAGTGTTTCTTGGTTAAGTGCCCAAATGGGTACCCTTGAATAAGAAATTGATGGATTACCGAATTGTACACTTCGATTGTACTACTTGTGCATCTATCGAGATTCAATGATTCAATGGATGTTAAACTCTTGACATGGCATTAAAATCTTGATATGATATGATAATGACTTGAAGGAATATTGCTTGATGAGCTCATCTATGTTACTTGATTGATATGAAGATTGTGGTGACTAACATGTTTGATTGAATGAATGTGATTAAGCAATTTACCCAAATGGATGGAACATAACATTGTATTCCTAGATTTAATAAGCAAGATTGGTAAGTTTAGTTTACATTATACAAACTTACTAAGCATGTAATGCTTAATCCGTTTTATTTTTCCATTGTTTTACAGTACTCGGAAGCTTGTGAAGGTTGGGAGATCATTGGAGCATCGTCACACTATCAACTAGCATATTGGGTATACTTAGTAAAATCATTTTGGTATAATAGCATGTATAGGACAACTTGGCCAATAATGGCTTGAAATGTTATTTTGTAACCTAGCCATTGGAATGGTTAGTAATGGTTTATTTTGGCATGATTAAGTAGGTTATAATGTTATATTCATATGTGATATGTTATTATTGCATGAGTTAAACTAAGGTAGGTTTACAAACACATGTATGTAATGGTATGTCATGATGAATGATGAAATTGCCCAATTTGAATGCTTGAATTGGTTGGTATTGTATGTGTGCTTCAAGTGCAGGTCTTGGGTGAAATTTTGGATGAGAAATGAAGCTAGAAATCATAACACCCTTTACCCGAGACTGTCGCTGGAGTCGAGCATGAGGCTTTACCAGACTTATCTTACTTGTTCGGGGCATAATTTTTTTTTAAATAAACTCACTCGCATTCATCCAATAAATCCCTAAAAAGGGCCTTCGAGGCCCTAAAACGTGCAATTGGAACAATTCGGGACCAAACCAGGAACATTAAAAATTTTCCAATTACTTACACAAATCAAAACAATTTATTTCACTATTCATAATAAAACTGTCCATCTGCGTAACAGTCACTAAATTAATTATAACTCGAGTTACGAAACTCAAAATTTAAATCTGTAAATTTTTCCTGAAACTAAACTCATATATATTCATACCATTATTTTTATAGAATTTTTGGTTTGGCCAATTAGTACAGTTTACTCATTAAAAGTTCCTTTATTTCACAGTTCAGTGGACCTAATCTCTCTTCACTAAAAATCAATTATCTCATTATACAAAATTTAGATAATGTTTCTGTTTGTTTCTAATGAAAATAGACTCACTAAGGAATCTATTCATATAAACTATGACTTATAATTATTTTTGTACAATTTCTAGTGATTTTCCAAAGTTGGAACAGGGGATCACAAAGTCATTCTGAACCAGGCTTACAAAAATTTATATATATCAGAATATAGACTTCCTTTGCTTGCTCTGTTTCTTTTCTATGAAAATAGACTGAATAATACTTAATTATATATCTCATTCACTATTTAATTCCATTTCTATAATTTTTATTGATTTTTGAAATCGACGTCACTACTGCTATTTCCTAACTGTTCCATGGCCAACTCTTACTCTTCATAATTTCTTTGCTTCAAACCTCATTTAGGCATACATTATACCAAAACATGTTCTTATTTAGCTATATCATAAGATAATCATTACCAAGTATTCACATGTCATTCTTTAATCATATCATAAGAACATACACAAAAAATAGCCAAGTCCCTATACATGCCATAACTTAAAGTATATCTAGTCACAAAATACCGAGATAGCTCGTTGATAGTGTGAGGCAATCTCCGACGTCCTTACGATTTTCTGAGTTGGCTTTGCAATACTATAAAAAAGAGAGAAAGAAAGGGGGTAAGCATAATGTTTAGTAATTTTTCATGTAATAAATAACAACATTCTAAATGAATTATCAAGATAACCTAAACCTTTCGAACATGGACTTATCTTACCTTCCCTTTGGTACACTCTTTAAATTTTCCGTTGAACAACTTGGAATACTAAGGATACACGTGTAACTTTCCTTTTAAACTTACCATTTCCATGTCTTGACATGGTCTTACGTGGTATCCTTGCCTTATGAACTCACCATTGCCATGCCTTGGCATGGTCTTACATGGGATCTTTGCCTTATCGTAGTTTATTAATGCCATGTCTTGACATGGCCTTACATGAATTCCTTGCCTTGTAAAACTTACCAATGCCATGCCTTGCCTTGGAAGGTTCAACCAGGACTTTTACGTATCATTTCTCCGTCAAATCTTGCTTGAATCATCAAGGAACAAATTTACAAAATAAATATATAGATGCTGAAAAATAACATCATTAATTACAAATAATAAAACATTGCATTTATTTACCGCAAACTTACCTCGATACAAAATATGATCGAATATTTTGATTTAGTCCTCAACCTTTTTCTTTCCTTGGTCTAACCCTGAATTTCGTTCTTCTTGATCTATAATAGCAAATTGAACTTATTTAACATTTACATTTATCAAAACAGTCCTTAACTCTAACTTTGGCAAAATTATGATTTAGCCCCTAAATTTTTCATATTTACACTTACACCCCAACGCTCGAAAATGAAACTTTATCCCTAATTCTTATGTTTGATGACATTCTGATCATTTATTTACCTACGGCAACATCAAATTCCCACTCTAACATGTACTTATGACCATTAGGTATTTTAACCGATTATGTTGTTTTACTCGTTTTCGCTTAAAATCGCTTAGCTCAAGTCGTTTAACATAATTTCAAGCTTCATATTCTACCATAAAACAGCAAAATAAACACATTTCACCTATGTGTATTTTTCCAAATACGAACCCTAGGTTAAATTATTGCTAGAATAAGCTAAATCAAGTTACCGGGACTTAAAAACGTAAAGAACATTAAAAACGGGGCTTGAAATCACTTACTATGAAGCTTGGAAGCTTGACAAAACCCTAGCTATGAAGAACCCTTGAAATTTCGGCCTAATGAAGAAGATGGGCACATTTTTCCATCTTTTTCACTTTTTTAATCTTTTAATTACCAAATGACTAAAATGCCCTTCATTAAAACTTTAGTTATTTTTTATCTATGTATGCCCATTATTGTCCATGAAAACCTAATGGTCTAATTACCATTAAGGACCTCTACTTTAATTATACTCTATAATTTAATCCTTTAGCATCTAAAATTCATATTTATCAACTTTTGCAATTAAGCCTAGTAGGTAAATTAAGCATGCTATCTATAAAATTTTCTATCGATACTCTAACACATGGATCCAATCACTCGGTAATTTATAAAAATTAATCGGAATAAACTTTTCTATCTCAAATTCTTGGTTTCGAAACCACTGTTCCGTTTAGGCCCTATTTTGGGATGTTATAGAAATGGCTTCATTTTGTCCACATGGGTAGACACACGGGCGTGTGTCTAGGCCGTGTGTGAACACAAACTGGTGTCACGGGCATCTGGTTAGGCCGTGTGTCCCCTGTACCTTAATTTTAAGAAACAGAATGCTCAAAATTGAGCACACGGGCAGAGACAAGGGCGTGTGTCTCAATCGTGTGTGACACACGGCCTAAAAAATGGGCGTGTGTCTTGGCCGTGAAGCCTACACCAAATTTTAAATTGAATTAATTAACCACACGGCCTAGCATACGGGCATGTGGCATGGCCGTGTGTGCAAGTCAAAGAGTTACACGGGGTCAAACACAGCCTTTAACATGGGCGTGTCCCAGGATCACATGGGCATTTCCCTTGGACCACACAGGCGTGTAAGCCCTGAACCTTGGAAAAATTTTGTAATTTTGCGAAAAATTATTAGAGGCCTCGATTAAGTCCCGATTCGATTCTAATGCTTGTAATGGTCCCCGAGGGCCCAATCAAGGGACGTTATGAATGATCTTGGTAATGAATAGTAACTTACGTAGTTTAATGGAAAAATATTCTAAATGTTCTGTTAATGCTCTGAAACCCTGTTCTGGTGACAGATACAGGTTAGGGGTGTTACAATTCTATTTTCTCGAATTTAAGGTGCAGGGGACACACGGCCTAACCACACACCCATGTACCAGGTCGTGTGTGACTCACGGTCTAGACACATGCCTGTGTGTCTGCCTTGTGGAATAAATAAAGCCATTTCTAGCTTCATTTCTCACCCAAAATCACACCAATGACTTGCACTTAAACTCACATCCAAATACCAACCATTTTAAGCATTCAAATTAAGTAAACTCTATCATTCAACATGACATATCATTACATGCACACAGGTTTATAATCTTACGTTGGTATATTCCATATGATAGGTATAATTTGAACAACCATTTAACATGCATATAGCTACCATAGTATGACAATACAAGTATATCAAAAACAACCATTACTAGCCATTCCAATGGCTAGATTACAAATCACATATTTAAACCATCTATGGCCAAGTTAGCCTATACATGCCATCATACCAAAATGATTTTACTATATATACCCAAAATTAGCAAGTCGATAGTGTGATGATGCTCCCATGATCTCCAACCTTCACGAGCCTTTAAGCATTATAAAACAGGGGAAAATAAAATAGAGTAAGCATTACATGCTTAGTAAGTTCGTATAACAGAAACTAAACTTACCAATCCCGTTTATTAAATCTAAGCACACAAAGTCATGTTTTCCATCAACTTAACAAAGTTGCCTAAACACATGCATTAAACATGTTAGTCACAAAACTTTCATATAAACCAAGTAATCATAGATGAGTTCATTATGCAATATTCTTCAAGACATTATCATTTCATCTCATAATTCTCTCATCATGCCAAGAGTTTTATTCGTTGAATCATTGAAACTTCGATGGATACTCAAGCAGTACACTTGAGGTGTACCATTCAATAACTTGTCAATTCTTATTCAAAAGTACCCAATAGGGAATTTAATCAAGAAACACACTCTCGAGCCACATATCACATTTCAGGATTACTAGTCCAGGTTAAATCTGTTATATACCGTACGCTCAGAAGGGCTTAATTATGATTACTAGTACAGGCTAAACCCTAGTTGTAACATATGCTCAAGAGGGATTATATCAGGATTACCTGTTTGAGCTAAATCCTTTCTATAACGAGGTCATTAAGATTACTCGCCCGAGCTAAGTCCCGTTAGCAACAAATGCAGGACCTCATTCATTTTGAGAAAGCTCATATACTCATCGAAATTCAATATTCAAACGAGACTTTACCCTTTTTCCAACAATTTCAAGCATGTATTCATTTTTTATATTGTAACATCCAAGCAATTCACACAAATATAATTCACATTTCATACAACACAACATTCAATTAAACATATTTACATGTTTGATTCAGTTACACAAACTTACCCCGACACTAGTTCGTGTATAAAATCTACTAATCTGAAACATTTTCTTTTCCTCGATCTAACCTTGAATTTGTGTTGTTCGGATCTATATAAATAACTTTAATAATCAATTTCATACATTTCTTATCTATTTGGACTCAATTTTTGTCCTAGGCAAAATTACCATTTTGCCACTAACTTTTTCATAAATTCCAATTTCGTCTCTCGGCTCGAAAAATGAAATTTATGTAATTTACTTTCTATTCTAAGCCTAACCGAAATTTTAACATAAAATTTACACATTTATTTTCTATAAATTTCATAATTTTTCATCAATTTTCACAACTTTACATTTTAGTCCCTAAATCATGTTTTCATCAAAAATCACTTTGTAAAAGTTGTTTATCTATCAACAACCTTTCATTTTCTACCATAAATTTCTAATTTTCAGCATATACATCCATGAACTAATTTTCATACTTTGATAACTCTTCAAATTGATCCCCGAAATAGATAGATTAAGTTATCCCGATTTTAGAAATATCAAAATTACTAAAAAGGGGACAAGAAAACTTACCCAATTAAGCCATGAAAGTTTATTCTCTCTCTCTCTTAGGGTTTCCATGTATTTTTGGGGAAGATGATGAGAAAATAAGAATATATTTTCTTTTTCATCTTTTAATTAATTAAATTATTTCAAATTCTAATTTAGTCCTTTCCCTTTTTCTAAATTTCCATGGATGAGTCACCAAAATGTCTAAATTTCCATGGATATCAAGTTTTGGATTCCATAGCTATTTAATCCTTGTAGCTACTAGAATTCAACTTTTGCATTTTCTGTGATTTAGTCCTTCTAATAATTAAGCACATAATCAATAAAATTTTCTTATCGGGACTTTCACATGACATTTCTAACATATTCAGACCATGTAATAAAATAAAAATAAATTTTATTTTCGGATCGAATTTGTGGTCTCGAAACCACTATTCCAGTCTAACTAAAAAATGGGTTATTACATCTCTCCCCTCCTAAAGGATTTTCGTCCTCGAAAATCTTACCAGTAAAAAGGTTCGGATGTTGCTTCCTCATAGAATCCTTCGGTTCCCAAGTAGCCTTTTCTCTACCATGTCATTACGAAAGAACTTTTACTAATGGTATCTTTTTATTTCTTAACTCTTTTATTGCCTGAGCTAAGATTTTGATTAGTTCGTCACTATATGTCATATTAGGCTGTAACATCCCGAATTAAGGTCTAGTCAGAACAGTGGTTTCAAGGCCACAAATCCAAAATAGAAATAATTATTTTATAATTATCCGATGATCCACGATATGATTGCATGTTTTTGTGAAATTTTCATGAAGAAATTCTATGCCTAAAGTGTCAAATTTGACTTTAGGGACTAAATTGAATAAGTTGCAAAACTTGTGTTCTAGAAGCTTCAAGCATGAAATTGCATTGGATTATTAATTAGGGGTCCTTAAATAGCAATTTGACCAATTCCCACATTTTTTGGAAAAAAATGGGCATGCATGGATAAAATTTGAAAGAAAGGTTAAAATGGCATTTTTGTCATTTGGTTAATAAAAGAATCTTAAGAGGGAAAATGAAATGAAAATCTTGTCCATCTTCTTCAAGGGGGTGCCAAAATTTCTAAGGACATAGCTAGGGTTTTTCTTCAACTTTCAAGCTTGATTGTAAGTACTCCCAAGCCCCGTTTTTTATGTTCTTTGCATTTTTGAAGTCCTTAAAGCATGATCTATCCATTTCTACCATTATTTTGAACTAGGGTTCATGTATGAAATTTGACCCATGTGTGACATGGTTGTATTTTGATGTTTAATGGAGGAATATGAAGGTTTGATGTGTGATAAACATCTTTTACTAAGTGATTTTTAGTGAAAACCCTAAAAAGGACTTATTTGTAAATAGTGTAAAAATGAGTAGTAGAAATGTGTTTTAATGAGAAATATGAGCTGATATGAGTTAGAATATGAATCAACTAGGATAGAGTAACCAATAAAATGCATGCATTTCATTTTACGAGCCTAGGGACTAAACTATAAATAAGTGAAAAGTTAGGGGTAAAAAGGTAATTTTACCAAAATATGTGTTATGGGTCAATATGAGCAATGTATGTATTGAACAAGTTGAATTTGGCATTATAGATCAAGAAAAATGTGATTCGGGTCTTAATCAAGGAGAAACAAAGTTTACGAGGATTAGGCTCGTTTCTATCATTTTGTACCGACGTAAGTTCATTTGCAAATAATGCAAGATATACCATTCTTTAAATTCTTGATATTGCATGTATGGTAAGTATGTATATAATTAATGAGATGTTGTACCAATGTTTAAATGCTTACATTTTTATCATGAGTGGTGCCTTAATTATTCCATGAGTATGTGATTGGTACTATGAATATTGAAATCGACACTACGAGCAAGCTCAACAGTAATGTGGCATCGAAGAATCCCGGTTGAACCTTAGGAATAGTTTAGGATACAAGTGACATGTCACTAGGAACAATGTGATCTAAACTCATTGAGTTGTGGTCTGAGTTCATGACTTATGTGACATCTGATCTCATTGAGTTGTGGTCTGAGTTCATGATGTATGTGACACATGTTTTGGCATCCGAGTACTAGTCTTGTATATGCTATTAATGGCGAGGTAGTCTGGCATGTGTTACGAATACCTGACAACTTGTATGAGCTGACCCGTGAGTAGCTCGAAAGCGAGCAACATGTGATCTGAGTTATGAAGTAGCATTGGCTACATATGAGGCACTTAGGTGTGAGATTATGATGTATCCGATAGTATTCCGAGCGTTCAATAGGTAGTTCTAAAGGAAGTTCAATGAGTAATCTTCATGAATATGCCAAAAATGGGAAAGTAAGTTATTATGTGCAAGTGGGCACAAGTATGTACATCGAACTCATGAGAATGACATGAGATATGAAGAACTTGTGGTAAGAACATATATGAATATATATAAAGAATGAGTTTAAGGGATTTGATAATATACAAGATTGTGTTCATTATGTTAAGAGTATGATTAATGCTTATTTAAGTTGTATTTTATTTGCATGTGAACTTACTAAGCTTTATGCTTACCCCATTCCTTTCCTTTTCTTATAGTGTCGCCAAGCTTGCTCGAGGATCGAAGGACGTCAGAGACTCGATCACACTATCAATTAAACATTTGGGTATAGCTAGCCTTATCATTTTGAGTATGACATGTATAGGGACTTGGTCTTTTTGTTATGTATCATACTGATTAGCCAAATATGTTGGCTCATGATGGTATTACGAATATTTTGTATATGGCCATGAGAGGTGGCTCATATTGATTATTTTGGGTTGTAACCGTATTTATCGATGCATGCATGCTAATGTGTTTATGCTTTAATGTGGTTATGGTTGATTATGGTTGATGAGCGTGATCGATAGCATGTATGTTTGGTGAATAAGATATGATTAATGTGTATGATAATAAATGTGGTGCAAATGTGTAACTTAAAAGTAGGTTAGTAAAGATGATAGATAAATATGAAATTGGTTATGTTTAAGTTCGGTAATGCCTTGTACCCTATCCCGGCATTGGACACGGGTAAGGGGTGTTACACAGGCTGAATCTCTACCTCTTTCAGAGAGATAATGTGTGAAGGATCGAATCAATACCGCTGTAGCATAGACACAAGAAAAAAATTACGAATCTGATCAAGTTCTGGTGGTAAAGCTAACCGATATGCAATAAGTCCAATTTTTTCTGTAATCTCATATGGTCCAATGAGCCACGGACTCAATTTTCTTTTACGACCAAATTGAAGAACTTTCTTCCAAGGCGATACTTTCAAGAATACTTTGTCACTGACTTGAAATTATATTTCTTTTCGTTTCAGACCAGCATAGGACTTTTGACGATCAGAGGCTACTTTCAAACTGTCCCGAATTACTTTCACATTTTCCTCGATTTCACGGACTAATTCAACTCTATGTAAGTTTTTCTCATTAAGTTCTGTCCAATACAATGGAGTTCTACATTTGCGACCATACAAAGCTTCATACGGTGCCATTTTGATGCTGGACTGATAACTATTATTGTAAGCAAATTCAACTAAAGGTAAATACTTTTACCAATTAGTTTCAAACTCAAGTATACAACACCTGAGCATATCCTCCAAGATCTGTATAACATGTTCAGGTTGACCATCTGCCGTGGATGAAATGCAGTGCCAAAGTGCAACTGAGTACCCAGAGCTTCTTACAATTTTCTCCAGAATTGAGATGTAAACCGAGGGTCTCTATTTGAAATAATAGAGACAGGCACTTCATGCAATCTGACAATCTTAGAGACATATAATTCAACCAAATTGTCCAAAGAATAATCCATACGTACCGGAATAAAGTGTGCAGACTCTGTCAATCAATCAACAATCACCCAAATGACATCTTTCTTCTTTGAAGATAGGGATAATCCTGATACAAAGTCCATGGTAATTCTTTCTCATTTCCATTCTGGTATCGTAATTGGACGTAATAGTCTAGAAGGCAACTGATGTTTAGCTTTTACTTGCTTACATATCGAACATTTAAACAAAACTAATAAATATCCCGTTTCATTCTTGGCCAACAAAACATATTTTTCAGATCATTATTCATTTTATTACTATCAGGATGAATAGACATGTTACCATTATGAGCTTCATTCAAAATCTTCTATACTAGTTCTGAACTTTTTGATACACATACTCTATCTCTGAATAACAAAAAATCATCGGTCTCAATCTGAAATTCTGAGTCAAGAGTCGATTCACTTTGCATCGTTTTGCTTGCAACTTACTATCTTCTTTTGAGCTTCAAAGATCTATTGTAAAAACGTGGGTCTAGCTTTTAACTCAGCTATAATTGAACCATCATTAGATAATGTTAATCGAGTATTCATAGCTCGCAAGGAAAACAGGGATTTTCTACTCAGAGCATCAGAAACCACATTGCTTTTTCTTGGATGATACTCAATAACTAGATCATAATCTTTCAATAACTCAAGCCACCTGCGCTTTCTCAAATTCAAATCTTTCTGTGACATCAAGTACACCAAAATTTTATGATCAATGAATATGTGACATTTTTCACCAAACAAGTAATGCCGCCAAATTTTCACACTATGGCTGCCAATTCAAGATCATGTGTCGGGTAGTTTCTTTCATGTGGTTTTAGCTATCTTGAAGCATAGGCTACTATTTTACCTTCTTGCGCCACAACACAACCTAAACCATTCAAAAATGCATCACTGTAAACTATAAATTCCTTACCCGATTTTGGCTGAACTAACATTGGATCTTCTATCAATAAAGCTTTTAATTTGTCAAAAATCTGTTGGCATTTATCAGTCCACTCAAATTTCACATCTTTTTTGCAATAGACGGGTCATTGGAGAAGCTATCATTGAAAAACTTTTTACAAACCTCCAATAATAACCAGCTAGTCCCAAAAAACTTTAGAGTTAGACACATTAGTCAGCGGCTTCTAGTTAACAATGGCTGAAATTTTATTCGGGTCCACCCTGATACCTTCAGTAGATACTATATGCCCAAGCAAACTAACTTCACTTAGCCAACATTCACATTTACTAAATTTGACATATAATTGTTTCTCTTGCAAAGTTTGCAACACTGTTCTCAAATGCACCGCATGTTCATTTTCATCTCGGGAGTAAAGCAAAAGATCAACTATAAATACCACCACAAACCTGTCTAAATATGGGCTAAAAATTCTGTTCATCAGATCCATAAACACTGTAGGTGCATTTTTCAAACCGAATGGCATCACAGGAAACTTATAGTGCCCATACCTAGTTCTAAAAGCTATCATTGGCACATTTGAACCTTTTACTTGTAGTTGATAGTAACCAGAACGGAGATCAACCGTTGAAAATACAGTGGCACTTCTTAACTGAACAAACAAGTCATCAAAAAAAGGCAATGGATGCTTTTTCTTTATTGTAACTTTGTTGAGCTGTCTGTAATCAATGCACAGCCTCAACAATCCATCTTTCCTCTTTACAAATAGAACCGGTGCACCCCAAGGTGAAAAACTAGGTCATGCAAAACCTCTATCAATCAATTCTTGCAATTGTACTTTCAGCTCTTTCAATTTATTAGGATCCATTTTGTAAGGTGATATGGATATCGGTGTTGTACCCAGAACAAGGTCTATACAAAATTCCACTTCTCTATCCGGTGGTAAACCACGTAATTCTTCTGGGGATACATCAGGAAATTCACATGCAACCGACACGACTGAATCTTTGATTCAGATACTTTAGTATCCAACACATATGCGAGATAAGGATCATAGCCTTTTTTGACATATTTTTGTGCTGAAATTGCTGAAATCACATTAGCTAATCTATCCAGTTTATTAGATTCATCATGAAGTAATTCACCACTCTGAAATTTCAATATAATATATTTCTATTTATGATTCACCACTGCATCATATTGGGTTAACCAATCCATTCCCAAAATCATATCAAATTCATCAAATGGCAATAACATCAAGTCAGCCAAAAAGCAATAACCTTTTACCATCAACGGACAGTTTTTACAAACTTTATCCACCATAACACACTGGCCTAGGGGGTTTGAAACTTTAACCACAAATTCAGTGAATTCAACATGTTAATTTTTAACAGACACTCAGTTTGTGCATATGTATGAATGTGTGGAACCAGGATCAATCAAAGTAGTAATATCAGTATCAAATAGAGAAAATGTTCCAGTAATGACATTTGGTGCATAAGCATCTTCTCTATCACGAATAGCATATGTCCTTGCAGGTGCTCGTGCCTCAAATTTAACTATTATATCCCTAGTAGTACCTCAATTACC
This sequence comes from Gossypium hirsutum, assembly GCF_007990345.1. NCBI lineage: Eukaryota > Viridiplantae > Streptophyta > Magnoliopsida > Malvales > Malvaceae > Gossypium > Gossypium hirsutum. Next base: position 42,995,958 of record NC_053432.1, read on the forward strand.
TCTAACATTGCCGGGGTGACGGGGTGGTTTGCCCCTTGAAACAAGATTACTCAATTTTGGAGTTGGTTCTATTTCTCTTTCAACTCTTTCTGGACAATCTCTGAGAAAATGTTCAAATGAACCATATCGGTAACAAGCTCCACTTCTCAGACGGCTTTCCCCAAAATGAAATTTGTTGCAATGCTTGCACTTTTGTTTAGGATTACCGACACTACCCACATTGGTTACAGATGGCGATGAAGACCGCGAGTTAGAGCGTTGAGAGCCTCGTTCTTTTCCAGAATGCCCTGTAGAGGTAGTAACACGATCATAATACCTCTTTATTTTCTTAGAAGTAGATGATTGTGACTTACTCATAACCCTTTTTCCAGAAACCAGAGCCTCTCTTCTAGGCTGTTTCTTCTCTTTACTCAATTCCTCAGCTTTATGTGCTCGATTAGCTAACATTGCAAATTTTCTTATTTCAAGAATTTCGATCAATAACTTGATATCTTCATTTAAACCCTATTCAATGTATTTACACATCTCAGCCTCGGTTAGAACCTGTTCTCTAGCATAATTAACTGAACAAATTCTCGTTCATACTCAGACACAGTCATGTCTCTCTGCTTGAGTTCTAAAAATTCTTTCTTTTTCTGATCCATAAATCTCTAACTAACATATTTCTTTCTAAATTCAACCTAGAAGAATCCGCATGTAATGTTCTCTCTCGGTACAACTGAGGTTATGGTATTCCACCAATGAAAAGTTGTATCTTTTAGTAGAGATACTAAACATTTCAAACATTTAGCAGGTGTACAAGATAATTCATCAAAAACCTATATTGTATTGTCCAACCAAAATTCAGCCCTTTCTAGATCATCATCTGTGGTAGCTCTAAATTCTTTTACCCCATGCTTACAGATTTGATCTATCGGAGGCTTACCTGTTCTAGCGGGTTCAGCAACCTGTGGTACATCATGAACCAGTTGAGGAGCAGGTGGGGGAGGTCGTTGTACAGTGGGGTATATTGTTAAATACTCGGTATACCATTCATTCATCAATTAAAAGATGGCTTATTTTGCCTCCTCAATTCGGCCCTCTGACACAGGCCTTTCACTACAGATACAGATGAACTCTTTGAATTGAAGCTGAAGCATTGCTCCCAGCTTCCTCGGATTCAGCTCTAGCTTGGTTGGATGACTTTACTATATGAAAAAATACATTTAAAATGATTAGGAGACATCACAATATCACAATTTATATAATGGAATGTATAGCTAAACTCTTGTTCGATATGTTAAATTCAAGAATAAGCTAAACCGTAGCTCTGATACCACTAAATATAACACCCCTTAACCTATATCCGTCACTATAATAGGGTTACAGAGTATTACCAAAACTTTCAAAACATTTTTAGATAATTCACGTAATTTACTATTCATTAACTGAAATTATTCATATCATCCATTAAATGGACCCTTGAGGCTTAATATAAGCATTAAAATCAAATCGGGACTTAACCGGAAACTCTAAGAATTTTTCACGAAATTTCATAAATTTTCTAGGTTATAGGGCTCACACGCCCATGTGGTCTAAGGGACACACCCGTGTGACCCTGGGACACGCTTTTGCTACAAGCCATGTTCGACTCCGTGTAACTCTCTAAGTTGTGCACACGGCCATGCCACACGCCCGTGTGCTAGGCCGTGTGGTTAATTTTATTTTTCAAATTTAGGTGTAGGTTTCACATGGTCAAGACACGTCCGTGTTCTAAGCTGCGTAGTCTACACGGCTGAGACACATGCCCGTGTCTCTACCCGTGTGCTCAATTCTGAGCATTCTATTTTCTCAAATTTAAGGTGTTGGGGACACACGGCCTAACCACACGCCCATGTACCAGGTCGTGTGTCACACACGGTCTAGATACACATCCGTGTGTCTACCCGTGTAGAAAAATAAAGCCATTTCTAGCTTCATTCTCACCCCAAATCACACTAATGACCTGCACTTAAACTCACATCCTAATACCAACCATTTTAAGCATTCAAATTAAGCAAACTCTATCATTCAACATGGCATATCATTACGTGCACATATCTTTATAATCTTACGTTGGTATATTCCATATGATAGGAATAAATTGAGCAACCATTTAACATGTATATAGCTACCATAGTTTGACATTACAAGTATATCAAAAACAACCATTACTAGCCATTCCAATGGCTAGATTACAAACCACATATTTAAGCCATCTATGATCAAGTTAGCCTATACATGCCATTATACCAAAATGATTTTACTATATATACCAAAAATAAGCTAGTGGATAGTGTAATGATGCTCCAATGATCTCCAACCTTCGTGAGCTTTCAAGCACTATAAAATAGGGGAAAATAAAATGGAGTAAGCATTACATGCCTAGTAAGTTTGTATAACAAAAACTAAACTTACCAATCCCATTTCTTAAATCTAAGCATACAAAATCATGTTTTCCATCAACATAGCAAAGTTGCCTAAACACATGCATTCAATTAAACATGTTAGTCACAAAACTTTCATATAAACCAAGTAATCATAGATAAGCTCATCATGCAATATTCTTTAAGACATTATCATTTCATCTTATAATTCTCTCATCATGCCAAGAGTTTTGTTCGTTGAGTCATTGAAACTCCGATGGATACTCAAGCAGTACACTCGAGGTGTACGATTCAATAACTCATCAATTCTTATTCAAAAGTACCCAATAGGTCATTTAATCAAAGAACAAACTCTCGAGCCGTATCACATTTTAGGATTACCAGTCCAGGCTAAATCTGTTATATACTGTAACAGTCCGGTTTTGACCCTAGTCGGAACAATGGTTTTGGGACCACTTATCCGAGTCAAAAAAATAGTTAAATATTATTTTATGTGCTTATGATATGTGAATTAGTGTAACACCCCTTACCCGAGACCGTCACCAGAGTCGAGCACAAGGCGTTACCGGACTTAGCTTACTAATTCAGGGCATAAAAATTCACTTTTAAAATCAATTTAGTTTCATCCATTCAATATGTCCCTAAAAAGGGTCCTCGATACCTTGAAACATGAAGTTGAAACGGTTTAGGAACAAACCGGAATCAATAAAAATTTTCCGATCACTTAAACAAATCAAAACAATTTGTTTCATCTTTCAGAAATAAACTATCCATCTGCGTCATAGTCACTAAATAAATCATAACTCAAGTTACGAAACTAAAAATTAAAATCCGTAAATTTTCTCTGAAACTAGACTCATATATCTTTTTACTAAACTTATTTCAGAATTTTTGGTCTAGCCAATTAGTACATTTTATTAGTGAAAGTTTCCCCTATTTCAGTTTTCGGCTACTCTAACTTCTGTTCACTACGATTTAATTTTCTCCCTATAAAGAATTCAACTATTTCCCTTAAAATTAGACTCAATAAGGAATCTATACATATAAGTTATAACTCCTAATTATTTTTGTATAATTGTTAGTGAATTTCTAAATTCAAAATAGGGGATTCAAAAATCACTCTAACCCTGTCTCACCAAAATTTGAGTATCTCATAAAATACAACTCCTTTATTTATATATTTCTTTCATATGAAAATAAACTCAATAATATTTAATTATATATCTCATTCACTATCTAAATCCATTTATACTATTTTTAGTAATTTTTCAAATTCACGTCAATATTGCTGTCCGATACTGTTTTAAAGCTAATTTCAACTTTTTCATGATTTCCATGGAATAACTATTATTTAGGCATACACAACACCAAACATGTCCTTGATTAGCCATTCCAATAGCTAATCATTATCAAGCATTTACATACCAATCATTAGCCATATCGTAAGATCATACACACAAAATGGCTATGATGCTATACAGCCGTTCTCAAAATGAAATGTCTAGCTATACCAAAATAATCCTTGTGATAGTGTGCCCGGACCTCTGACATACTTTACGATCCCTGAGTTTGCTTGACAAAACTATAAAAAGAAGGAAAATAAAGGGAGTCAGCATTAAGCTTAGTAAGTTTGCATGCAAATAAATAACAACATCCATAAGAATTATCTTACTACTTGGCATAATACTACTTAATGCAACTTCATTAATTGTCATAGAAATATTTTAAACTTCTTCACTTACTCACTTACTTAAATACTTAATTACTTTATCAAATTTATTAATACATTTTACTTATCTTTTTCCTTATCAAGCATACATGAACATTATATACTTACATTTGCTCTTCTAACATGAACTTGTCTTACCTTTTTTGTATAACTCGTCTTACCCTACCTTACCTTGATATTCTCTTTAAATTTTCCCATTGAACCACTTGGAATACGAAGGATACATGGGTACCTTACCATTTCCATGACTTTTCATGGTCTTACATGGTATCCTTTTGAAACTTACCATTCCCATGTCTCGACATGGTCTTACATGGTATCCTTGCCTTATGAACTCACCAATGCCATGCCTTGGCATGGTCTTACATGGGGCCTTTGCCTTATAGTAACTTACCAGTGCCATGTCTTAACATGGTCTTACATGGTATCCTTGCCTTAGAAACCTTACCAATTTCCATGCCTTGACATGGTCTTACATGGTATCCTTAAGCCCTACTGTCATGACATTTGTATCCTACACTTTCCTAATGTTCAACCGGGACTTTCTGAAATTACTTCTCCGTCAATTCATGCTTGAGTATTCTTTGAATAATTTCATAAAATAAATATAAACATGCTGGAAATTAACAACATTAACATAAAATAATAGAATATTGCATTTATTTACCGCAAACTTACGTCGAAACAAAATACGATCAACTATATCGATATAGTCGACTATCTTTTTCTTTCCTAGATCTAACTCCGGATTTTGTTCTTCTTGATCTATAATAACAAATTTAGCTTATTTAATACTCACATTTATTAAAACCGTCCTTGACTCAAACTTTGGCAAAATTTCACTTTTGCCCTTAAACTTTTACATATTTACAATTTTGCTCCAAGGCTCAGAAATTAAACTTCATCCTATTTTATTATGTTTTATGACATGCTGATCATATTTCCCTTCTATGGAAACATCAAATTCTCACTCTAACATGTACTTATGAACATTGGGTATTTTTACCAATTATATCGTGTTACTCGATTTTACGTAAAATCACTTAGCAAAAGCTATTTAACACAATTTCAAGCTTCATATTCTACCATAAAACATCAAAATAAACACATTTCACCTATGGGTATTTTTCCAAATATAAACCCTAGGTTAAATTATTGCTAGAATAATCTTAATCAAGTTATCAGGACTCCAAAAACGTAAAAAACATTAAAAACAGGGCTTGGAATCACTTACTATAGAGCTTGGAAGCTTGAAACAAACCCTAGCTATGGAGAACCCTTGACATTCGGCCTAAGGAAGAAGATGAGCACATTTTTCCCATCTTTTTCCCTTTTTAATTCTTTTATTTGACACTTTACTAAAATGCCCTTCATTAAACTTTTTAGTTATTTCTACCTATGTATGTCCATTTTTGTCCATGAAAATATAACGGTCTAATTACCATTTAAGGACCTCTACTTCAATTATGCACTTCAATTTAATCCCTTAGCATTTAGAGCTCATTTTTATCAACTTTTGCAATTAAGCCCAAATATGAAAATCGAACATGCAATCACTGAAATTTCTTATCGGTATTCTAACACATGCATCTAATCACTCGGTAAATCATAAAATTAATCGCAATAAACTTTTCTATCTTGGATTCATGGTTTCGCAACCACTGGTCCATTTAGGCCCTATTTTGAGATGTTACATTTCTCCCCCCTTTAAGGATTTTTGTCTCCAAAAATCTTACCTGTGAAGAGATTAGGGTACTGTTTTCGCATAGCCTTTTTGGGCTCCCATATAGCCTCGTCTACCTCATGTGTATTCCATAATACTGTCACAAGTGCAATACTTTTGTTCCTTAATTGCTTTACCTCTCGAGCTAGAATCTTTATCGATTCTTCACCGTAAGTAATGTCTGGCTGAATCTCAACCTCTGTCTGAGAAATCACATATAATTGATTTGAACGATAACGACGTAGCATAGACACATGAAATACATCATGAATCTTCTCTAACTCAATCGCCTAAGCTAACCGATATGCTAATGGTCCGATCAATCACTTCAAACGGGCCAATAAAATGTGGACTTAGTTTGCCTTTCTTGCCAAATCTGAGAACTTTCTTCCACAGGGATACTTTCAATAACACTTTTTCACCAACTTGATACTCAATCTCTTTTCTCTTCAAATCTGCATACGACTTTTGTCTGTCTGAAGTTGCTTTCAAGCAATATTTGATGACTTTTACTTTCTCTTCTATTTCTTTAACTAGATCAACCCCGTAAATCTGATTTTCCTTAAGCTTTGTCCAATACAAAGGTGTGCAACATTTACATCTATACAAAGCTTCATAAGGTGCCATCTTCAAACTCGATTGATAACTATTATTGTAGGCAAACTCTACTAATGGTAAGTACTTTACTCAACTGCCTTGAAATTCCAGTACACAACATCTAAGCATATCTTCAAGTACCTGAATAACTCTCTCTGACTGACCTTCAGTCTAAGGATGGAAAGCTATACTAAAACTCAACTTTGTGCCCAAAGTTTCCTGTAACTTCTTCCGGAATCGTGAAGTAAATCTTGAATCTCTGTCTGAAATGATCGATAATGGTACCCCGTGTAGTCTGACTATCTCTGAAATATACAACTCGGCCAATTGTCAAGTGATAAAATGAGCTGACTTCGTTAACTTAACAATCACAACCCATACTGCATCTTTCTTTCTAGGTGTCAACGGCAATCCGGTCACAAAATCTATAGTAACTCGGTCCCATTTCCACTCAGGGACTAGCATAGGCTGCAATAAACCTGAAGGTAGATGATGTTTGAGGTTTACCTGCTGATAGATTAAGCATCTAGAAAGAAACTCTGAAATGTCCCTTTTCATACCTACCTACCAGTACAATTTCTTCAAATCATTATACATCTTTGTACTACCTGGATGAATAGACAAAGAACTACTATGTGCTTCCTGTAAGATCTTTTGAATAAGCTCATCATTCTTCGGTACACATACCCTATCTCTGAACATCAAACAACCGTCAGAACTGAACTGAAATCTGACTTTATATCCAACTCACACTAAGCTCTTTTGGCTAGCAACTCACTGTCATTTTTCTGAGCTTTACAAATTTCTTCAAGAAACATCGGTTTAGCTCTCAACTTAGCTAAGATAAAACCATCATCTGATAAGGCTAGACTAGTGTTCAAAGCTCTTAATGCAAACAAAGATTTTCTACTCAAAGCATCAGCAACAACGTTTTCCTTGCCTAGGTGATAATAGATCACTAGCTCATAATCTTTAATCAACTCTAGCCATCTTCTTTTCCTCAAGTTCAAATCTTTTTGAGTCATCAAATATTTCAAAATTTTGTGATCAGTAAATATTTGACAGTTTTCATTGTACAAATGATGTCTCCAGATACTTAGTGCAAAAACAATGGCAACTAGCTCTAAATCATGTGTCGGATAGTTCTTCTCACCTTACCTGGTTCTGGTTGTACTAAAACAGAAGCTTCAGTCAACAATGCCTTTAACTTGTCAAAACTCTGTTGACACTTCTGAGTCCATTCAAACTTGACATCCTTTCGTAGCAATCTTGTCAGTAGGGTAGCTATCATGGAAAATCCCTCTACAAATTGTCTATAATATTTGGCAATACCAAGAAAACTTCTAACTTCTGATACATTTCTAGGAGGCTTCCAATCAACAATGGCTGAAATCTTGCTCAGATCAACCCTTATACCTCACCTGAGACAATATGTCCAAGAAAACCAACTTCTCGTAACCAGAACTAACTTTTGCTGAACTTGGCATACAACTGATTATCTCTCAGAATTTGTAAAACTATTCTTAAATGCTCTGCATGCTCAGTCTCATCATGAGAATAAATCAAGATATCATTAATGAACACAACTACAAACTTATCTAAGTACGGTCTGAAAATTCAGTTCATTAAGTCCATAAAAATGGCAAGAGCATTAGTTAAGCCAAATGGCATCACAAGGAACTCATAATGACCATACCTAGTCTGGAAAGCAGTCTTTGGGACATTTGACTCTTTAACTCGCAACTAATAATATCTAGATCTCAAATATATCTTGGAGAACATAGTGGCTCCCTTCAATTGATCAAACAAATCATCAATTCTAGGCAATGGATACTTGTTCTTTACTTTTACCTTGTTAAGCTGTCGATAATCTATGCACAATCTCATAGATCTGTCTTTCTTTTTCCCAAATAGCACAGGTGCACCCCATGGTGAACTACTGGGTCTTGCAAAGCCTTTATCTTTTAATTCCTACAATTGAGCTTTCAATTCTTTCAATTCCAATGGGGCCATTCTATAAGGAGAAATAGAAATGGGTATGGTACCTGGAATCAACTCAATACAAAACTCAACTTCTCTAACAGGAGGCAAACCTGGTAGTTCTTCCGGAAACACATCGGGAAAATCACATACCACAAGCACTGATTCAATTTTCAATTCTATATCTTTAGTGTTCAACACAAAAGCAAGATAAGCTTCATACCCTTTTCTCAAACATTTCTGAGCAGACATAATAGAAATCATGGCAAATGAACTATCTGACTCTTCTGAATTAACCCGAAGAATTTCACCATTTTCACATTTCAACTCAATGAATTTCTTTCCACAATTCACTATCACATCATGTGTAGTCAACCAATCCATACCAAGAATCACGTCAAATTCATCAAACGGCAATAGCATATGATCGGCTGGGAAATAGTGACCTCTAATCATCAAAGGGAAATTTCTACATACTTTATCTACTAATACATGTTTGCCTAATGGATTCAATACTTTAATCACAAATTCTGTAGATTCTATAGGCATACTCATACTAGGCATCAATTTCATGCAAACATATGAATGGGTCGAACCCGGATCAATCAAAGCAATAACTCTAGTATGATGGAGAGAAAATGCACCCGTAATCACATCGGGGAGGATGCTTCTTCGGAGCACGGATAGCATAGGTCCACACAGGTGCTCTAACATCTGGCCTCACTGCTGAATCTCTAGATGCACCTCTATTACTTGCCCCAGCTCCCGGATTTCTCAGTGGTCTACCTCTGACAAGAGCGTTGCCTGATCTTATAGTCGGTATTGCTTCTCTTTTAATCATCTTGGGACATTTCAGAATAAAATGGTCTGGTCCACCACATCGAAAACAACCTGTCTCAATTTCTCGACACTGACCTGGGTGACATTGACCACATCGAGGACACTTTGGTCTATCAAACTGAACACTGCCGACACTTGCAATCAAAGTGGTCTGAGCTTTCGGACTCATAAATCTTCTACCTCTGTTTCGGCTAGAATATCCAGCTGAAAAATTAGATGTAGTGGAGAACTCTCTAGGCCTCTTGGGTGTTGACTGAAATGACTTGCTCATTGGTCTTTTCTTCGTGTCTTGCATCTCAATTTCAACTTTGCCCTTTCTTTTTAATAGCTCCTCTGCCTTACACACTCTCTCAACTAGGACAACAAACTCTTTTATTTCTAAGACACCAACCGACAATCGGATATCATCATTAAGCCCATTCTCAGATCTTTTGTACATAATCGCTTCTGTAGACACACACTCTCGAGCATAATTACTGAGTCTAACAAACTCACGCTCATATTCAGTCACGCTCATATTGCCCTGTTTCAACTCTAGAAACTCTTTTCTTTTCTGGTCAACAAACCTCTGACTGATGTACTTTTTACGGAATTCCTCCTGAATGAAATCCCAAGTGACTCTCTCTTTCGGTAAAACTGATACAAGTGTCTTCCACCAATGGTAGGCCGAATCTTTAAGAAGTGATACAACACATTTCATACATTCCTCAGGTGTGCAGGATAACTCATCAAAGACTCTAATAGTATTCTCGAACCAAAATTCTGCCTTTTTTGTATCATCATCTTTTGTAGCTCGAAACTCTTTGACTCTTTGTTTTCTAATTTTATGAACTGATGGCTTTTCTCTTATAACAGTACTTGTGACTGGGGGAGCTACATGGGTGGTCTGAGTATCATGACGGGGTGGAGGTCTAACAGTCGGATTCATACAAACGAACTCGGTAAACCATTCATTCATCGCTTGGAAGAAGGCTTCTCGAGCCCCTCCTCCCTGACTAACTGTAACAGGCCTTTCATTACTATCTGGTGGCACCGTCACTTCTGCGGGAGCTGGAGCGTTACTCTCTACATCATCTGCACCAGCTTGTTCAGGATCCATACCTATAGAAGAAAACATTTTAAAATCGTCAAGCATCGTCACACTATCAATATATAAGTATGGCATGTATAGCTAGACTCTTACTCATACTAAATATTCCGAGAACCAACTGAACCTTTGCTCTGGTACCAATAAATATAACACCCCTTACCTGAGACCGTCGCTGGAGTTGAGCACGAGGCGTTACCGGACTTAGCTTACTAATTCGGGGCATAAAAATTTGCTTTTAAAATTAATTTAGTTTCATTCTTTCAATATGTCCCTAAAAAGGGTCTTCAAGACCCTACGAAATGAAATTGAAACAGTTCGGGAACAAACCAGAATCAATAAAAAATTTTTGATCACTTAAACAAATCAAAACAATTTATTTCATCTTTCATAAATAAACTGTCCATCTGCGTCATTGTCACTAAATAAATAATAACTCGAGTTACGAAACTCAAAATTCAAATTCGTAAATTTTATCTAAAACTAGACTCATATATCTTTTTATTAAATTTATTTCAGAATTTTTGGTCTAGCCAATTAGTACAATTTATTAGTTAAAATTTCCCCTATTATAGTGTCCAGCTGCTCTGACCTCTATTCACTACAAAATAATTTTAAACGTATACTCAATAAAGAATCTATACATATAAAGTACAACTCCTAATTATTTTTGTACAATTTTTAGTGAATTTCAAAATTCAGAACAGGGGATCCAGAAATCACTCTGACCCTGTCTCACCAAAATTTAAATATCTCATAAAATACAACTTCTCTATTTACTCTATTTCTTTTCTATGAAAATAAACTCAATAAGATTTAATTATATATCTCATTCACTATTTAAATCCATTTCTACTATTTTTAGTGATTACTGCTGTCCGATACTGTTTTAAAGCTAATTTCACATTTTTCATGATTTCCATGGAATAACTAGCATTTAGGTATACATAACACCAAATATGTCCTTGATTAGCCATTCCAATAGCTAATCATTATCTAGCTTTTACATACCATTCATTAGCCATATCATAAGATCATACACACAAAATGGCTACGATGCTATACATGCCATACTAAAAATGAAACGTCTAACTATACCAAAATAATCCTTGTGATAGTGTACCCGGACCTCCGACGTACTTTACAATCCCCGAGCTAGCTTAACAAAACTATAAAAGAATGAAAATAAAGTGGGTAAGCATTAAGCTTAGCATGTTTGCATGCAAATAAATAACAACATTCATAAGAATTATCTTACTAATTGGCATGATACTACTTAATGCAACTTCATTAACTGTCAGACATATTTTAAACTTCTTCACTTACTCACTTACTTAAATACTTACTTACTTAATCAAATTTATTAATACATTTTACTTACCTTTTTCCTTACAAAGCATACATGCACATTATATATTTACCTTTGCTCTTCTAACATGAACTTGTCTTACCTTTTTAGTATAACTCGTCTTACCTTACCTTCCCTTGATATTCTCTTTAAATTTTCCTATTTAACCATACAATCGTACCTTACCATTGCCATGACTTGTCATGGTCTTACGTGGTATCCTTTTGAAACTTACCATTGCCATGTCCCGACATGGTCTTACATGGTATCCTTGCCTTATGAACTCACCAATGCCATGCCTTGGCATGGTCTTACATGGGACCTTTGCCTTATAGTAACTTATCAATGCCATGTCTTGACATGGTCTTACATGGTATCCTTGCCTTAGAAACTTTACCAATTTCCATGCCTTGGCATGGTCTTACATGGTATCTTTAAACCCTAATATCATGACATTTGTATCCTAAACATTCCTAAGGTTCAACCGGTACTTTCTGAAATTACTTCTCCGTCAATTCATGCTTGAGTCTTCTTTGAATAATTTCATAAAATAAATATACACATGCTGAAAACTAACAACATTAACATAAAATAATAGAATACTGCATTTATTTACCGCAAATTTACCCCGAAACAAAATACGATCAACTATATCGATTTAGTCCACTATCTTTTTCTTTCCTCGGTCTAACTCCAGATTTCATTCTTCTTGATATATAATAACAAATTTAGCTTATTTAATACTCACATTTATTAAAACAGTCCTTGACTTAAACTTTGGCAAATTTACACTTTTGCACCTAAACTTTTACATATTTACACTTTTGCCCCAAGGCTCGAAAATTAAGCTTCATCCTATTTTCTTATGTTTTATGACATGCTGATCATTTTCCCTTCTATGGTAACATCAAATTCGCACTCTAACATGTACTTATGAACATTAGGTATTTTTACCGATTATGTCGTTTTACTCGTTTTCACATAAAATCACTTAGAAAAAGTAGTTTAACACAATTTCAACCTTCATATTCCACCGTAAAACATCAAAATAAAAACATTTCACCTATGGGTATATTTCCAAATATAAACCCTAGGTTAAATTATTGCTAGAATAAGATTAATCAAGTTACTAGGACTTCAAAAACATAAAGAACATTAAAAACGGGGCTTGGAATCACTTACTATAGAGCTTGGAAGATTGAAACAAACCCTAGTTATGGAAAACCCTTGAAATTCAGCCTAAGGAAGAAGATGAGCACATTTTTGCCATCTTTTTCCCTTTTTAATTCTTTTATTTGACAATTTACTAAAATGCCCTTCATTAAAATTTTTAGTTATTTCTACCTATGTATATCCATTTTTTTCCATGAAAATATAATGGTCTAATTACCACCTCTACTTCAATTATTCACCTCAATTTAATCCCTTAGCATTTAGAACTCATATTAATCAACTTTTGCAATTAAACCCTAATATGCAAACCAGACATGCAATCACTAAAATTTCTTATCGATATTCTAACACATGCATCTAATCACTCGCTAAATCATAAAATTAATCGCAATAAACTTTTGTATCTCGGGTTCATGGTCTTGCAACCACTATTCCATTTAGGCCTTATTTCGAGATGTTACAATTATCATATGTGAAAGTTTTGTCTGAAAATTCTATTGTTTGTGTGCTTAATTTTGAAAACGGACTTAATCGCGTAAAATGTAAAAGTTGCCTGCTGTTGTAAAAGTGCTTATTTGATTTGTCTTCTTAAAAGAGAGGTCCTTATGATGTAATTTAACCATTGGAAGTTTGAATGGACATAAATGGGCATTACTTAGTGGATTTTAAATGATATTATTAAGGCCATTTTTGTAAAATTTATATTAATATGTGATTAATAAAACAAAAGCCTAAAATTTGTTCATCCATTATCATTCATAGCCAAAATTAGAAAAGAAAAAGAAAAAATAAAAGCTCTTAGGGTTTCGGCACTTGTGATTGTGATTAAGGTATGGTTTTCTTGCTTTGGAGAGTCACATGCCCGTATGGGTTGGGCCGTGTGGTCAAACACTCCCGTGTGGCTTGGGACACGCTTGTATCCTCAGCCCGTGTAACTCTCTATTTATGATGTCATCCAAACAAATTGATCCACACGGTCAAGCCACACGTCCATGTGCTAGACTGTGTCCTCCACACGGCTGAGACACATGGCTGTGTCTTTGCCCGTGTGGCCAACACTTAGGCTATTTTCCAATCCTTATGTTGTCCTTAATTCTTTCCTATACTTTACACATCATGGACCCAAATTATAGCATCTATTTAACGGTTAATCGACCTTGAGAAAGATTCAAATAAAAAATTTGCATGTTGTCTTACATGTGTTTATTACCCAGCATTTAATCTCTACACATTCTACAATTGTCCATGTTTAATCATTATCAACTTACTACTAGGCCACATATTCATTCCATGGCCACGACCACCTCAAATGGTTCTAGGGCATTCATCGTATACATGTGCTATACTAATTATTCATAGCAACCAATTATAATCACACGACATGCATTAACCCATAGCAGGAATAATTAGGCTCACAAGCCATAACCATAATAAGCCACATCTCATGGTTATATACAATAGATCAATATAAGCCGGTACATTTGGCTAATCATAACATCTAATATAAAAACTAGTCCTTATACATGCCACTCACTTGAAAGTGTTTAATACACGTACGACAATACTCTAGAGTTGATAGCTTGATAGTGTGATGTTGCCTCCGACGATCTCCAACCTCGAGCCAACCTGAGAACACTAAGGAAATGGAGAGGGGAGTAAGCTTAAAGCTTAGTAAGTCCATATGAAAATAATAAGCATTATAACAACATGTTTCCTGAGGCAATCAACCATAATGACACTTTTACTCATATTCTGGTTAAGCTATTTTCTCGAGTCATAGTTACTAATTTATTTATATCTAGAGCTATGAAACTCTAAATTAATATCCGTTAATTTTCCTTGAAACTAGACTCATTTATATTCATACAATAAAATTTCCATAATTTTTGGTCTAGCCAATAAGTACAGTTTATTATTCAAAATCTCCCCTATTTCGCTATTTGAAAACTTCGACCTTTCTTCACTAAATATTATTTATCTCATAGTACGAGACTCAGATAATCTTCCTGTCTCTTTCTACTAAAAAAAACTCATTTAGGATTTTAGAAATATGATGCCTAACTCATAATTATTTTTTTGTACAATTTCTAGTGATTTTCCCAAATCAGAATAAGGGATTTTGAACTCATTCTGACACTATCTCACAAGAATTCAAATATCTCATCATATGAGATTCCTTTACTAACACCATTTCCTTTATTTGAAACTAGACCCAATAAGGTTTAATTTCATAATTTATTCAGTCTATAACTCAATTTCCAATATTTTTGGTGGATTTTCAAAGTCGTACTATTACTGCTGTCCAAAACTGTTTCAATGCAAATTCATAGGAACTATCATAAGCTCATTGATTATGGACTCATCATTTCATGAAACCCATATCTCATTACACAATGTAACATGATATTACAACACAATTCATAATCAAAAGCATAAGGATGGTTTATCTTTCAAACCTTTTTACTTGTTTATCATGGATACATATACATATGCATGAATTTGCTTACTCATCATTTATCACATTTCAATAAGGCATCACTTATGAGTATAATGTACGTACCTATACATATCCGTAGCATATCACTTTACCTTTATCAGGGCACCCATCTCGGGACTTTCATCACATTATTCATTATAATACCTGTTGAATTTCTCAGAAATCTCGATGGATAACCCATTTACCGTCAAGTCATACAAGTGATCATCTCAAGTACGCACTCTCGCGAACCTCACATCTTACGGTGGGATTATCAGTCCAGGAAAAATCACCCATAATATAAACTCATAGAGTATTGTCGGGACCACCTGTCCAAGCTAAATCACCTACAACGACATATACTCAAATGAGATCGGATCTGAATTACCAATCTAGGCTAAATTCAGATCCTAATCAGATTACTCGTCCGGGCTAAATCCTTAATGCACACATATTATGCGAGAGGCTCAATCACTCAAGGAACACCCGTCCAGGCTAGATCTTTTTCTATATTTGAGATCAACGGATTACCTATCCGAGCTAAATCCTTTTCTGCAACACATGCAGGATCTCAAATCATATAAGCCATGGTTTATCCATCGGATTTCCCTTTTTATTCAACCGGAATTTTCTCTTTTCATCAAGTATCTCATTATGCATAGCTAATCATACAATGTACATCCAATTCAACACATTTCCATATTTATTTGGACATCAGTCCATGAAATAAACATGGTATTGCATATAATTATATTTAGGCATTTGTTACAATATATAATCTTTATATCAACTAAATAAATATCCATCACACTATGCTAACACATCAATTTAAGTTCAAGTATGAACAATAATAACGTTGCATTATCATTGACATATGAGCTTATCTCAGTTTCGAGTACGAGTATTTATTTCGAGTTTGTGCTTAACCTTGTTCAACCTTGTTCTAAGCCCGAATCTTATTTTCCTTGATCTATAATATCACATTTAGCCTACTAATTAGTCACATTATTCATATGGGTCCAAAAATCATATTTTTACAAATTTGCATTTTGACCTCTAAACTTTTACATATTTACACTTTTGCCCCAATGCTCATAAAATGATTTTCATTCAATTTATTTGCATTTTAAGCCTAGCCAAATCATTTTCATAACTATGGCAGCCCCCAATTTCCACTAAATCAACCTTTTATGACTAATTTATAACTTTTACGATTTAGTCCTTTTTAAGCATTTTTACCGAAAATCACTAAGCAAAAGTTGTTTATTACACACCGAGCCTTCATATTCTACCATTAAATGTAAAAATACATGCATATCATTCATGGGTAAATTTTTAAACATAAACCCTAGCTCAAAATAATGGTAGAAATGAGTAGAGCATGTTACCGGGATTTTAAAAATGTAAAGAACATAAAAAACGGGGCTTGAATGCACTTACTATTGAGCTTGGAAGATTGAAAACCCTAACCATGTCTTATCCCATGCAATATTTGGCCATAGGTTGAAGATGGACAAGAAATTCAGCTTTTAGTTTGTCTTTTAGTCCATTTAATGACCAAATGACCAAAATGCCCTTTTAGCCTTTCTTTGAAATTTTATCCATCCAAGCCCATTTTTGTCCAAAATTTTAGAACTTGGTCAAATTTCTATTTAAGACCCTCTAATTAAAAATCCAATACAATTTCATACTAAAAACTTCTAGAACTCATATTTTGCAATTTATTCAATTTATTCCTTAAAGTCTAATCGAGCACCTTAGACATAAAATTTCTTCATGAAATTTTCACACAATCATGTAAACATATCATAGACATTATAATAATCATAAAATAATTATTTATACTTCAAATTTGTGGTCTCAAAACCATTATTCCGATTAGGCCGTAATTCAGGATGTTACATTTTGTGATGTATATATTTAGCCATATGATATGCCTAGTTTGTGTTTGAATGGCTAGTTTGTGTTTGAACTTATAGCTTGATAATGGTATATGATATGCAATGCTAATGTGAAATTGCGGTATGTTTTGGTTGACCAAAAGAAATGGTCAATGTTGAGAAGTTTTGGTAAGTTTTGAGCCTTTGATTGAATGATGTATTGATCATATGTTTAGGTATGATTTTAGTTTAAGTTATGGTATAAATTTATTGAAGAATTGAGATTTGAAATGATTGGTAATGTTATAGCATGAATTATGTATGGTTTGGTGTTGATATTGGCTGAAATGGTTGTGCATATATGCTTGGTTTGGTTCTTGTAGGTTGACCCGAATTGAGGTGGTAAATTGGCTATTCAAATGGCCTATTTTTTTCCACATGGGCAAAGACACGGGAGTGTGCCTCAGCCGTGTGTGACACACGGTCATGTTAAACGGCCGTGTGTCCCCTAGGGTACCCTACGAATTAAAGTTAGTATACCCTCCAGTTTTGACACGGCCTAGACATACGGGCGTGTCTACTAGTCGTGTGTGGCACACAGGAGTGTGGTAGACCGTGTGGCCAAGTTAATAGCCTCCTTAATTTTCACACGGCCTGGAACACGGGCGGGTCTTGTGGCCATGTGGATAACTTAGTATGTATGCCCTGTTTTGCCACGGCTTAGACACACGGGCGTGTCTAAGGCCGTGTGAGGCACACGACCTATTCACACAAGTGTGTGACCTTTAAGTTGAAAATTTTCTAAGTTTCTAAAACTTTTATATGTTATCAGATTGGTCCCGAATATATGAGTTAGGCTTTGTATGCTCGATTTAAGTTCTTATTGAATGTGAATGAACGACATTTACTGTAATGCTATGATTATTTGATAATGATTGTTCTGAATGTTATTAAAAGTTCGGTAATGCCTCTTAACCTATTCCAATAACGGTTATGGGTTAGGGGTGTTACATTTGATTGGTATCAGAGCTATGGTTTAGTCAGTTCTAGGACTGCCATAGTGTATATGAGTCTAGCTATACATGCCATATTTATGAATTGCAATAGTGTTATCCTGACATTGAAATGTGCTTTTATATAGCAAATGGATCCCGAACAAACTGTAGCAGATGATGTCGAAAGCAATACGCCTCCTCCCGCGCAAGGGATGGCACCATCCGATTCTAGACCAACTACGAGTAGCCATGATGGTGAGGCTAGACAAGCCTTCTATCATATGATGAATGATTAGTTTAGTCAATACATTAGAACCAATTCGGCTGTACAACAACCTTCACCCCCAGTTAATTTGCCACAAGCTCTTACTATACCATCAGTGAACCTGGTTTAGGTATGTAAGCCTCTGGTAGATAAGATTAGAAAGTATAGGGCCAAAGAGTTTCGAGCTACAATGAGTGATGATGCTGAAAGAGTCGAGTTCTGGTTAGAGAACATGATCAAAGTGTTTGATGAATTGTCTTTGAATCCCGAAGAATGTATAAAATGTGCCGTTTCACTTCTAAGAGATACGGCGTACCACTGGTGGAAGACTTTGATATTGGTAGTTTTGAGTGAGCGAGTCACCTGGGACTTCTTTCAAGCTGAATTTCAAAAGAAATACATCAGTCAAAGATTCATCTATAAAAAACGTAAAGAGTTTCTCAAGCTTAAACAATGTCGTATATCTGTCGCAGAATAGGAGCGAGAATTTGTAAGGTTGAGTCAGTATGCTCATGAATGTGTATCTTCAGAAGTAATAATGTACAAAAGATTTGATGATGGTTTGAATGAGGATATTCGTTTGTTAGTCGGGATTCTCGAGATTAAAGAATTTGTTGTGCTTGTTGAACGAGCATGTAAAGCTGAAGATCTCGGGTAAGAGAAAAAAAAGCTAATTTTGAAGCTAGAGAGGTACGAAAGAGATCATCAGGCAAACATCTCAATCTGCATCAAAGAAATTTAGAGATGATAATAGTCGTTCAAAGGCTAATGTGGGGCATTCGAATAGAGATTGTGCTAGATCGCAGTCAAACTTCAAAGCTCCAGCTACATCTGTTGCTACTGTCAGAAATGCTAAATCTGATCGCCCTGAACGCAAGTATTGTGGTAAAAGACATCTCGATAATTGTAGACTGTATGATCGGGCTTGTTTTTGACGTGGATCGTTAGATCATTTTATCCATGATTGCCCTGAATCTGTCGAGAAAGAAAGTATGCAATATTCGAGACCAAGTGGCAATGCTTGGTAGACCTCCCAGAAATACGGGAAATGTAAGTGGCAGTCAGAGAGGGACAAAAGATACAGATGTTAGATCCGAGGCTCGTGCACTTGCCAGAGCCTATGCTATCCTAGCTCGTGAGGAAGCTTCATCACCAGATGTGATTACGGGTACATTTACTCTTTATGATATTTATGTTATTGCTTTGATAGACCCTAGATTGACACATTCGTATATATGCATGAACTTAGTGAATAGTAAGACTTTGCCTGTAGAGTCTACTAAATTTGTAATTAGAGTTTCGAACCCCCTAGGCAGATATGTTTTGGCTCATAAAGTCTACAAGAATCCGTTAATGTTTCGAGACACTTGTTTTCCAGCTAATCTGATGCTGTTACCTTTTAATGAATTTGATATAATCCTGGGTACGGATTGGTTAACTTTGCATGATGCTGTTGTGAACTTCAAACGGAAAACTATTGATTTGAGATGTAAAAATGATGAAATAGTCAAAATTGAATATAGTGATTTGAATGGATTGCCTACTATGATATCTTCGATGAAAGCTTTAATTATTGTGAGAAAGGGTTGTGAATCCTACTTTGCTTATGTAATTGATTCGAAAGTGTCAGAAAAGAAAGTTGAATCAGCGCCTGTTGTATGCGAGTTTCCTGATGTGTTCCCTGAAGAACTTTCGAGTTTACCTCCGGTTAGAAAAGTTGAATTTGGCATTGAATTGGTACCTGGTACTACTCTGATTTCGATAGCTTCGTATAGAATGGCTTCGACTGAATCAAAAGTATTTAAATCTCAGTTACAAGAGTTGACCAATAGAGGATTTTCTAGACTGAGTTTCTCACCTTGGGGTGCTCCGGTTCTGTTTGTGAAAAAGAAAGACGATACGATGACAATGTGTATAGATTATCATCAGTTGAATAAAGTGACTATCAAGAATAAGTATCCCCTGCCTCGAATTGATGACTTGTTTGATCAGCTAAAAGGAGTTGCTGTGTTTTCGAAAATAGATTTGAGATCGGGCTATTATCAGTTGCGAGTAAAAGACTCAGACATTTTGAAAACTGCTTTCAGAATGAGGTATGGCCACTATGAATTCTTAGTTATGCCTTTCGGATTGACTAACACCTACTATCTTTATGGGTTTGATGAATAGAATTTTTAGACCGTATCTAGATCAATTTGTTTTTGTATTCATTGATGACATATTGATTTATTCACGAGATGAAACTGAACATGCCAAACATCTGAGAATAGCTACAGACTCTGCAGGATAAATAGTTGTATGCTAAGTTTAGAAAATGTGAATTCTGGTTGCATGATGTCAGTTTCCTGGGTCATATTGTATTATTATCTGGTATCTAAGTTGATTCGAGCAAAATTTCGGCTATTCAGGATTGGAAATCTCCAAGGAATGCCTCTAAAGTCTGTAGTTTTCTAGGACTCGCCAGTTATTATAGAAGGTTCATAAAAGACTTTTCTATGATTGTGACTCCGTTAAAAAATTTGAGTGGTCTGAAAAGTGCCAGAATAGCTTCGATCAGTTGAAAACTTTGTTGACTGAAGCTCCAATATTGGTACAACCTGAATCGGGTAAAGAAGTTTTGATATACAGTGATGCTTCATTGATCAGTCGGGGATGTGTTTTAATGCAAGAAGGAAAAGTTGTTGCTTATGCTTCGAGACAATTGAAGCCACATGAACAGAACTATCCGACACACGATCTTGAGTTAGCTGCGATTGTGTTTGCTCTAAAGATTTGGTGTCACTACCTATTCAGTGAGAAATGTCATGTATATTCTAATCATAAAAGTTTGAAATATCTGATGACTCAGAAAGATCTGAATCTGCATCAGAGAAGATGGATAAAACTGCTAAAAGACTACAAACTTATGATTGATTATCATTCGGGTAAGGCAAATGTTGTTGCAGATGCTTTAAGTCGGAAATCATTATTTGCTTTGCGTGCGATGAATGCTCATTTCGTTCTGTCTGATGATGGTTCAGTTTTAGAGAAGTTAAAAGTAAGGCCTTTTTTTTTAGCAGATTATCGAAGCTCAGAAGATTGATAATAAAATTTTAGCTAAACAAGCTTAGTGTTATATAGAGTCTGATTCAGAATACAGAGTTGATAAAGATAATTGTCTAAGATTTTGAGATAGAATTTGTGTCCCAAGAAATCCAGAGTTAATTCAGATGACTTTGAGTGAAGCTCATAACAGTCGGTTATCTATGTATCCGGGTAGTACAAAAATGTAAAATGATCTAAAACAATATTACTGGTGGTCCGGAATGAAAAGAGATATTTCTGGCTTTGTTTCGAAATGTTTGATCTGTCAGCAAGTTAAAGCTGAACATCAAGTGCCATCTGGTTTGTTACAACCGATTCTAGTTTTGAAGTGGAAATGGGATCGAGTGATAATGGATTTTGTTTTGGGTTTACCCTTGATCAATTGATGAAATCAGCTCATTTTATTCCGGTTCGATCCGATTACTTGCTTGATAAATTAGTTGAGTTATACATTTCTGATATCGTGAGATTGCATAGTGTGCCATTATCAATAATGTCAGACAGAGATCCAAGATTCACATCACAATTTTGGAAGAAATTACAAGATGCTCTGATACTAAATTGCATTTTAGTACTGCTTTTCACCAGCAAATGGATGGTCAATCCGAGCGAATTATTCAGATACTCGAGAATATGTTGAGATGTTGCATTCTTGAGTTTGAAGGTACATGGCAACAATATATGCCCTTGATTGAATTCGTTTATAATAATAGTTTTCAGTCGAGTATTAAAATGGCACCGTACGAAGCTTTATATGGTCGCAAATGTTGTACACCTTTCTATTGGACGGAGCTCAGAAAAAATAAGATTCACAAGGTTGATTTGATAAAAGAAACTGAACAGAAAGTGAAAGTGATTCGAGATCTGATCGTCAGAAAACTTATGCGGATCTGAAAAGAAAAGATATTTAGTTTGAGATCGGCGAAAGAGTGTTATTAAAGGTGTCTTTGTGGAAGAAAGTACTTTGGTTCGGTAGAAAAGGAAAATTGAGTTCGAGGTTCATCAGTCCGTATGAGATTACCGAGCGTATTGGGCCGGTAGCATATAAATTGTTGTTGCCACCAGAAAAGATTCATGATATGTTTCACATATCGATGCTTCAACAATACATATCTGATCCATCGCATGTGATTTCCCTATCTGAGATTGAAATTTAGTCTGATATGACTTACGAAGAAAAGCCAATCTGTATCTTAGCTCGTGAGGTTAAAGAACTGCGAAATAAGAAAAGTCTGTTAGTAAAAGTGATATGGCATTGACACGGTATTGAAGAGGCCATCGTGGGAGCCTAAAGATGCTATGAGACCAAAATATCCGAATCTGTTTAACGGTAAGATTTTTGGGGATGAAAATCCCTAAGGAGGAGAATTGTAACAGTCCAGTTTTGACCCTAGTCAGAACAGTGGTTTCGAGATCACATATCCAAGTCAGAGAAATAGTTAAATATTATTTTTCTGTGCTTATGATGTGTGAATAAGCATATGTGAAAGTTTTGTCTGAAAATTCGATTGTTTGTGTGCTTAATTTTGAAAAAGTACTTAATAGCATAAAATGTAAAAATTGCCTGCTGTTGTAAAAGTGCTTACTTGATTTGTCTTATTAAAAGAGTGGTCCTTATGATGTAATCTGACCATTGAAAGTTTGAATGGACATAAATGGGCATTACTTAGTGGATTTTAAATGATATTAATAAGGCCATTTTAGCTAAATGTATATTAATATCTACTTAAAAAAATAAAAGCTTAAAATTTGTTCATCCATTATCATTCATAGCCGAAATTAGCAAAGAAAAAGAAAGAACAAAAATCTTAGGGTTTCGGCACTTGTGATTGTGATTAAGGTATGGTTTTTGATTTGTTTTTGATAATTTCTACGTTTTTGTAATTGTTACTTCGTACACTATCAAGCCCATGCCTCAATTTCTGATTTTGATGATGATTTTGAAATGTGCCATAGATGAACTCATGAGCTTTATTTTGTTATATGATGAAATATGAAAGTTTGATGTTGGGTTTATATGTTTTGTCTTTGGATTTTTGATGAAATTGAGTAATTTGGCCTAAATTGTAAAAATGTTATTTTGAGGGACTAAAATGTGAAATAAATGAAATGTGTGGACTTGTATGAGAGCTATGAATATTCGTCCAAGCATGAGTATATGCAAATTATGTGTATTTTATGATTTTGTGAATTAGGGACTAATGTGTCAAAATGTAAAGATGTGAGGGCTAGTTTGTAATTTGCCCTAAATTTGTGTTTGTGGATTGTTTTGAATGAATGTGTGATTAAATGAGTCAAATTTGGATTTATATAGATCAAGAATTAAAGAAAACAATGTTAGATCGGGGAAAGTCGAAAGTTGTTGAGTAACCGATTTCATCCATCTGAATCTGTATGAGGTAAGTCTATATACGAATAAATGTATTTGAAATGGTTTATTTACACTCATTTGCCATTGAACTATGATGAATGAGTATATAAGTTGAGAAAGATGAGGCATCCGAGAAAGTATCGACAAATTTTCAACATCTGAAAAGCCTCGTACGAACCCTAGGAATAGTTAGGATACATATGTCACGACATAGGATTCCGTTATGTGATTTCATGTAAGACCACGTCTAGGACATTATCATCGACTCCTGTTTTACGTGTAAGACCATGTCTGGGACATCGACACTGTATCTGATTTTGTGTAAGACGCTATCTGGGGCAATGACATCGATGCTTGATTACATGTAAGACCACGTTTAGGACGTTGGCATTGCATATGTTATCTGAGCTATCCGCGTATCCTTATGTTTCTGAATGGTTCAACCTACATTCCAATGAAATGAATTAATAAGTGAATATGCATCTGATTCAGGTACGTTTGATTGTGTACTATATTTGAAAATGAATGGTAAGTATATGTGCAAATGATGATCTATGATCCAAGTATAGGAATATGAGGTTTGTGTTGGTAATTGGCTCCAAAGTAGAAATGATTTGATGATACTTATTTGCTTTGAATGATATGTTTATTTGTATATGGCTTACTAAGCTTTTGAAAGCTTACTTTGTGTGTGTTTGCATTGTTTTATAAATATCGAAGCTACTGTGAGCTCGGGGATTGTCGAGGATCGTCACCACACTATCGAACCTTATTTTGGTACTTTGAAAATGTATATATTAAAGTATGGCATGTATAGGCTAGAAGTTGTAGGATTATGCCTGGTGATGTATATATTTAGCCATGTGATATGGCTAGTTTGTGTTTGAACTTATAGTTTGATAATGGTATATGATATGTGATGCTAATGTGAAATTATGGTATGTGTTGGCCAAAAGAAATGGTCAATGTTGAGAAGTTTTGGTAAGTTTTTAGCATTTGATTGAATGATGTATTGATCATATGTTTAGGTATGATTTTAGTTTAAGTTATGGTATAAATTGATTGATGAATTGAGATTTGAAATGATTGGTAATGTTATAGCATGAATTATGTATGGTTTGGTATAGATATTGGCTGAAATGGTTGTGCATATATGCTTAGTTTGGTGCCTGTAGGTTGACTCCAATTGGGGTGGCAAATTGGCTATTCAAATGGCCTATTTTTATCCACACGGGCAGAGACACAGGTGTGTGTCTCAGCTGTGTGCGACACACGGTCATGTTACACGGCCGTGTGTCCCCTGGGGTACCCTACGAATTAAAGTCAGTATACCCTCTAGTTTTGACACGGTCTAGACCCACGAGCGTGTTGTAATATCCCAAGACCGGCATAGAAGTTAAGCTCGAATCTGACGTGTCACACTGAAGTGTTTTTCAAAAATCGTGTTTTCATTGAAAACCCTTCCTATTTGAAAACTTGAGTAAAATCCCAATTACGTTAGTTTATTTTATAAAGTGGTACATTGAAAAGTTATTAATTCTAGTCCCAAAATTTCTTTTAGGTTGCGAAAGCTAATTTTAAAAGTAACTGATTCACAAAAACGTGAAGTCAAAAAACTAAGTTACGAAACTATTCTGAAAATGTTACGAAAACGTAGTGTTGTTTAAAGACAGTTATAAATCGAAGTAAATAAAACCCAAATTTAAAATCCAGGAACTTTAAAGGCCTTATTGCAAAAGTTGAAAACCCAAAATGAAATCTAAAGCATAAATAAAGTTTGAAGGCAGTCATGTGGCCATCTCTGAGTCCCTCACAACACCGATCCTCCTAATGCTGGGATTAACTGTACAGTTAATAAACGGTGTGAGTTTGTGAAAACTCATGTGTAATCCCTTTACTAGGGTAACAGTCAATCTACCGAAACAGAAACAAAAATAGTTTGGGCTAGAGCCCTTTAACAGTAACAGTACAGTCCAGTTCAAAGCATACGTGGGCCGAAGCCCACTACAATATCATTTGGGTCATAGTCCATAACAGAATCAATTGGGCCTAGCCCAAACCAATAACAGAACAAGTGGGACTAAGCCCAATACAGTGACAGATCTCATAAACATAAATGCAACAGTATGAAGATGTATCCCACCCCGATCCAGCCAACGCACCACCGGTACCAACCCTGAACTTAAGTGGGGATAAAATTGACCCACCCACCCAGCACACCAATGTTAGCACCGGTTACAACACTAACCGAAATTGCAGCAAAGCTGCTAGTATATATGCGGTACAAGCCTTCAGTAGCAGTATTATAATTGGCACAAAGCCATCGGTAACTGTATTGTGTTTGGCACATAGCCATCAGCGATGGTAATATAATCGCCACACAGCCTTGTGTAAATATGATCGACACTGAGTCATCAATACATATGTTAGGCACATAGCCATGGGTAAATACGTTTGGCACAAAGCCATAGTCAAGATGGCACAAAGCCATTTTTAGGTTGGTATAGAGCCATAATCAGATTACGTGGATTTAAGTCGTCCATCGGTCCACAGTCGTCTTGTGCGACTCGTGTGACCTTAACAGATCAATACTGGACCCACAGTTATCTTGTGGGACCAATGTGACCCTGTCAGAATAGTACTTCCTCCATATCAATGTCTAACCCCATGCAATATGTGTGTATCTCATGCTCAATCATCACACGTGCATGCAGAATGGCCATGCTCAGTAGCAGTCATTTAAACATATATTAAAAGCGTATCAGTTTTACAACCACAGTCAAGTCAGTTAAAACACAGTCAGACAATCAAAATCCAATCAGTCAAATTCATAGTCTAAGCCAGTCAATTACCCACAAGGGCAAAATAGTCATTTTACCCTATAGGGGTATTTCGTTAAATTTACACAACAAGGGTATTTAGGTAATTTTACAAACTAGGGGTACTTCAATAATTTTACAATTTGGGGTTATTTCAGTAATTTTACAAATAGGGGGTATTTCGGTAATTTTACAAACAGAGGGTATTTCGGTAATTTTACAAATAGGGGGCATTTCGGTAATTTTACAAATCAGATGTATTTCAATAATTTTACAAACTAGGGTCTTAACGACCCAACAGAAGGTCCACCGTTGCCTCAAGCAACTTAAGTAACCTAAACAGACATAACGGTGCAAGTGGGCCTAAGGCCTATTAATTTTCCCAAGTGGGCCTAAGGCCTATTACTTTGCCCAAGTGGGTCCACAGGATCGTGTGGCCCATTTAGCATAAATTTAGATACGGCTATGTGTACACCATATCCTGGTTCATTAATAGTCACTTAACGTAGATTTTATCCGTATGGGCCTACGAGCCTATTGGGCCCACACAGCCCAAAACTACCTAGGTCATGTGCGTGACATGACAAGCCAATCTACTTCCCGCTTAACAGCGAAATTCACCCTGTCTAAATAAGACGATACTCATACGCGTCAGAAGACATCACACTATCACAGATCAGTGGCATGTATAGCTCAACTTTTACACATGCTAGGTTAGTCCGAGAGCCGACTAAACCTGCTCTGATACTACTAAATGTAACGCCCAATACTCGAGACCGTCGCCGGAGCCGAACACCAGGTGTTAACGGGCTTAATTCATCACTTAAACAGCTCAAACAATTTATTTTTAAAATTTCCAGTCAAGTAAGCAATCTGCATCACAGTCGCTTAAAAATTCATATCTTGATTTCCAAAACTCGAAAGTCAATTCTGTAAATTTTTCCTGAAACTAGGCTCATATATCTATTTACAAAATATTTTTCTAGAATTTTTGGTCAAGCCAATTGGTACAGTTTATTAGTAAAAGTCTCCCCTGTTTAAGGGTTTGACTACTCTGAACCTTGTGTATTACAAATTAGATATCTCCCTGTACAGAGTTTCAATAACTATGCCATTTGTTTCTTATAAAACTATACTCAATAAGGAATGCATACATGTAAGGAAAAACTCCTAATTGTTTTTGTACAATTTATGGTGAATTTTTAAAATCAGAATAGGGGATCCAGAAATCACTCTGGCCCTGTTTCACAAAAATTTAAACATCTCATAAAATATAACTCATATTCCTATTTTGTTCCATCCATATGAAAATAGACTCATCAAACTTCGATTCCATAACTTATTCATCATTTAATTCCATTTCTACTATTTTTAGTGATTTTTCAAATTCACATCACTACTGCTGTCTGAATCTATTTTATGGTAAATTTTATCTATTTCATGGTTTCCATGGATTAGTTAGCAATTTGACATACATAACACCAAATATGATCATGATTAGTCATTCCAATGGCTAATCATTACCAAGCATTTCCATACCACTCAATAACCATATTATAAGACCATATATACAAAATGATTATAATGCTATACATGCCATACTCAAAATATACAAGCCATTATGCCAAGATGGTATACGGATTGTGTGAGCGAGCCTCCGACTGTTCCCAATTTCTGAGCTGGCTTGTCAAAACTACAAGGAATGAAGAGGAGGTAGTAAGCACAAAATCTTAGTAAGTTCACATGCAAATAGCAAGTAACATAACCATATAAGCACACATAAAACATCATTTGCATAATCATCACCAAGACATTCATATCATATTTTCATTTATCATCTTACCATATTGTTGTTATATTGAGTTTTCAACCCGAGGGTTAAGTACATACCTATTAAAAGAATTCATTTCACAACACTTACCAATACGTCCCTTTCATCTCGAGTATTCCTCCATTTGAGTAGAACTTTACTCGTTGAGCACATCAGAATATAATTCGGATACATGGAAAGTTTGCACATAAGTGCCACATATGTAGCCAAGCTACCATGTAACCCACCTATAAGCGAACTCGGACTCAACTCAACGAGCTCGGGTGCTTGCATCCATAAGTGAACTCAGACTCAACTCAACGAGTTCGGATATTCGCATTCATAAGTGAACTCGGACTCAACTCAACGAGTTCAGATGCCCAAATATCCTAGTGACATGTCACTTGTTTCCTAATCTATTCCTAAGGTTCAAACGGGTTTTGCCTTGATCACACATCTTTGCCATTTTCCACGGAATATCAAAACCGATACTTGGTAGTAATTCATATTTAACAAGTAGCACACATAGTTTGCATATTACTCAATAATAACCACAAAGCATAATATTTCATGATATTAGTCATCCTATCATATAAATAACATTAAATTACTTAAAATGACAATTATGTTACTACATTTACACCTGAACTTACCTTGTATGCAAAAATAGTCATTTTTATCATTTTGTCCACAACTTGGTATTTTGCCAATTTTAGCCCTAATTTCGATTTTCCTTGTTCTATCATTTTAAATATAGCCTAATTAGAACTCATATTATTCAAATCAACCCAAAATCAAATTTTGGAAAAATTACAATTTTGCCCCTAAACTTTTACATATTTGCACTTTTGCCCCAATGCTCGTAAATTAAACTTCATCCTTATTTCTCATGTTTTATGACATGCGGATCATTTTTCCCTTCTATGGCAACATCAAATTCTCACTCTAACATGTACTTATGACTATTAGGTGTTTTTACCGATTGAGCCCTTTTACTTGTTTTCGCTTAAAACCGAGTAGCAAAAGTTGTCTAACATAATTTAAAACCTCATATTATACCATAAAACACCAAAATACACAAATTTCACCTATGGGTATTTTTCCAAATATGAACCCTAGGTTGAATTATTGCTAGCATAAGTTAATTCGAGCTACTGAGATTTCAAAAACATAAAAATCATTAAAAATAGGGTTAGAATGGACTTACAATCGAGCTTGGAAGCTTGAAAAACCCTAGCCATGGTTTCTCCTTGCTATATTCGGCCATGGGGTTGAAGATGGACACATTTGGGTTTTAAAATTTGTCTTTTAATGCATTTTACCCTAAATGACCAAAATGCCCTTTTTACTATTCTTTAAATTTTTACCCTTCCAAGCCCATTTTTGTCCAAAGTTTTTTAGAAATTGGTCAAATTACTCTTTAAGGACCTCTAATTAATAATCTAATTCAATTTTATGTAAAATGCTTCTAGAACACAAGTTCTGCAATTTATTCAATTTAGTCCCTAATTTTAAATTAAGCACTTTATGCATAGATTTCTTCACGAAATTTTCACACAATCATGTAATCATATCATAGACCTCAAAATAATTATAAAATAATTATTTCTATCTCAAATTTGAGGTCTCGAAACCACTATTCCTGTTAGGCCCTAATTCGGGATATTACAACTTTCCCATTTTTAGGGATTTTCGTCCCCGAAAATCATACTGGAAAAGTGGTCTTCACTTAGATTACTCAATTTCACTCAGGTGGTGCCTCCAATATATCTGTTCAATTTCTCATATAATCTGAAAGCTTACGGACTCATCTCTCAATTGTTCTTAAATATTCAACCCTTCTCAGTTTTCTTTGTCATCTTGACATAAAACCAGATCTCAATTTGGTTAATGGAGACTAGAATTCCAAGAAATCCAACAATCAAAGGGACCTGCGCTTTTCCAAAATAATCATACAGATTTTCATCTTCAATAAATCACAATCCAATAACAACTGAATCAAATTACAGTACACGTCATTACTCTCTGAATGAGTAGGAAATTTTTCACTGTGAGCTGCATACAATTCTTTCTGTATAAGCCTCGGAATAATAATACCATGAATCTAATCCATTCTGAAATTCAACATCAAAAGTCAATCCTCACTGTACTCTTTCAGTTTACTACTCACTATCACATTTTTCTCTTTTCGCTACGGAAATAATTCTGGTGTAACCTCGAAAATAATCCTTTCTTCTAGTTACAAAACAATTCATCATGCCATCCTTTACTATTCATTCATTACGTTAATCAAAACCGTCTCAATTGCATCAGCTCAAGTAACCAAAATATCTCAATTGAAGACATTAACTATAATTGACTTACTTGAGAGAAGTAATCTACCATACCGATTGAAACTCGCACTTTTATCACTTATGCCTTTACTGCTGTCAAACCTTACACGAAAATTAGAAATATCCTAATACTGAAATCACCACATTACCCAAATCAAATCAGAAGTATAGTCATACTTGACATGATTATCACGAGCTGAAGAATGCACTTCGAACATGAGTCATAATTGACAAATTACGGAATAAAGATAACAAGAAAACCGAATAAAGAAATCCAGAATAAAGAAACCCAAGATACGATACTATGTCAGAAAATCGAAAACCAAACTCATAGGAAAATATTGAAGATCCCGATAATTCCTCAGAGAAAAGAAATCCAATAGAAAACATTATTTAATCTCACTAGAATCAAATGCAACAAGAACAATGTATCTTCCCATATATACATATCAAATGGAGCATCAAGTAGAAGAAACAGAATCATAGTATCATACATATTCTCTCATCAATTTTTATCAGGCAGAATATAATAGAATGCCTGAAGGAATAGAGCAATAGAAAGTATAAACCAGTCAGGCTACCAATGCTTTCACCTAACATCAGGATTAGAAAACATCCCAATATAACAAGAATTTCTTCAAAATATCAACAACCATAGAAATATTTCTGCGAACGGATAAACATATAGAATATCTTAGAAGAAACTGCTAAAATCTGTCCAGCCGTAACTGTCACACTCAGATATTACACATTTCAGATATCATTTCCCCAACTATTTCTGTCATCACATATTTCATATTACCTTTCACTAAAAAAGACTAGTTCTGAATAAATTTTGATTTGCACTTTTCTCGACCTTGTACCCTAGTAATTCGATTTATCAAAATAAATTTCTTCTCTAACTGGAACAGTGCATAACTCCAATAATCCTTATGCCAATCTAATACTTTTCTAGCTTTGACTTCACTTACCAACTCACTTTTCAATCTCTAATCATATTTATAATTATTCTAGCACTGAACTCTTTGGTTTCTCAACCGGAAACTTATTCAGTACGAATCTCATGAAATTCCATTATTAACACCACTTCGGTAAGGGGAAAGAGTTGTAGGGCCTTTGACTCGACCTTCTCATACATATACATAAGAAAAAATTTCCATTATCATAACAACATCATCAAAATCATATCATTTATTCAGGCAATGCATCATTCATGTTGGGTTACACAAATTTTCTAGTTATCCATTTACACAAGTATACTTATGCATGCATCCTATGTTTTCTGGATAGCTTGACTTATCCATTCATCTACTCGAACAAATCATACTCATGACATCATATAAGGGTTAAACAAACATACATATTTGCATCACAATCGCAACTTTCATTTCATGCATCATCATATACATATCATTACAATCACATAATTCAGTCCAAACAATTTAACATAGATAAATTCATTTCATTATAATCATTTATCTCATAAAAAAAATCATTGACATTCATCAAAATTCAACGTCCAATCAAGGCAATGACATTTTCATTCATCTCATGATATTAGGAACTTTTACTCGTACCTCTACGAATTTCTATTTATTCCGTCCATCTTATCAAGTAAGCCAAATACACTACATCATATGAGCATTAAGCAAATATGGATATTTATCACATATGTATCATAAACTTTTATTCATACTTTTCTGAACCGAGACTTATCATAATCATAATTTAACTCAAATACCTTCACATAACATTGAACATGGTCGGCGCAGCTCGGTTGGAGAGTACCCTGTCTAAATAAGATGGTACTCATACGTGTCAGAAGACATCACACTATCACAGATCAGTGGCATGTATAGCTAAACTTTTACACATGCTAGGTTAGTCCGAGAACTGACTAAACCTACTCTGATACTACTAAATGTAATGCCCCGTACTCGATACCATCGCTGGAGTCGAACAAGAGGTGTTAACGAGCTTAATTCATTACTTAAACAGCTCAAACAAGTTATTTTTAAAATTTCTAGTCAAGCTAGCAATCTGCATCACAGTCAGTTAAAAATTCATATCTCGATTTCTGAAACTCGAAATCAAATTCCGTAAATTTTTCCTGAAACTAGACTCATATGTATATTTGCTAAATGTTTTCTAGAATTTTTGGTCTAGCCAATTGGTACAGTTTATTAGTAAAAGTCTCCCCTATTTCAGGGTTCGACTACTCTGACCCCTGTGTATTACAAATCAGATATCTCACTGTACAAAGTTTCAATAATTATTACATTTCTTTCTTATAAAACTAGACTCGATAATGAATTTATACATGTAAGGAACAACTCCTAATTGCTTTTGTACAATTTATGGTGAATTTTTAAAATCAGAACAGGGGATCCAGAAATCGCTTTGGCCCTGTTTCACAAAAATTTAGACATCCATAAAAAATAACTCATATACCTGTTTTGTTCCATCCATATGAAAATAGACTCATCAAAATTCGATTCAATAACTTATTCATCATTTAATTCCATTTCTACTATTTTTAGTGATTTTTCAAATTCACATCACTGCTGCTGTCTGAATCTATTTTATGGTAAATTTTATCTATTTCATGATTTCCAAGGATTAGTTAGCAATTTGACATACATAACACCAAATATGATCATAATTAGCCATTCCAATGGCTAATCATTACCAAGGATTTCCATACCACTCAATAACCATATCATAAGACCATATATACAAAATGATTATAATGCTATACATGCCATACTCAAAATATACAAGCCATTATGCCAAGATGGTATACGGATAGTGTGAGCCAGCCTCCGACTGTTCCCGATTTCCGAGCTGGCTTGTCAAAAATACAAGGAATGAAAAGGAGGGAGTAAGCATAAATGCTTAATAAGTTCACATGCAAATAGCAAGTAACATAACCATATAAGCACACATAAAACATCATTTGCATAATCATCACCAAGACGTTCATATCATATTTTCATTTATCATCTTACTATATTGTTGTTATATTGAGTTTTCAACCCGAGGGTTAAGTACATACCTATTCAAAGTATCCATTTCACAATACTTACCAATACATCTCTTTCATCTCAAGTATTCCTCCATTTGAGTAGAACTTTACCCGTTGAACACATCGGAATATAATTCGGATACATGGAAAGTTTGCACATAAGTGCCACATATGTAGCCAAGCTACCATGTAACCCGCCCATAAGCGAACTCGGACTCAACTCAACAAGCTCGGGCGTTCGCATCCATAAGTGAACTCAGACTCAACTCAACAAGTTTGGATGCCTAGTTACATCTCACGAACTCGGACTCAACTCAACGAGTTCGGATATTCGCATCCATAAGTGAACTCAGACTCAACTCAACGAGTTCGGATGCCCAAATATCCTAGTGACATGTCACTTGTTTCCTAATATATTTCCAAGGTTCAAACGGGTTTTTTCCTGGATCACACATCTTTTCCGTTTTCCACGGAATATCGAAACCGATACTTGGTAGCAATTCATATTTAACAAGTAGCACACATAATTTGCATATTACTCAATAATAACCAAAAAGCATAATATTTCATGATATTAATCATCATATCATATAAATAACATTAAATTACTTAAAATGACAATTATGTTACTACATTTACACCTGAACTTATCTCGTATGCGAAAATGGTCATTTTTACCATTTTGTCCACAACTTGGTATTTTGCCAATTTAACCCGAATTTCAATTTTCCTTGCTCTATCATTTCAAATATAGCCTAATTAGGACTCATACTATTCAAATCAACCCAAAATCATATTTTGGAAAATAACAATTTTGCCCCTAAACTTTTACATATTTGTACTTTTGCCCCAATGCTCGTAAATTAAACTTCATCCTTATTTCTTATGTTTTATGACATGCGGATCATTTTTCCCTTCTATGGCAACATCAAATTCTCGCTCTAACATGTACTTATGACTATTAGGTATTTTTACCGATTAAGCCCTTTTACTCGTTTTCGCTTAAAACAGAGTAGCAAAAGTTGTCTAACATAATTTAAAACCTTATATTCTTCCATAAAACACCAAAATACACAAATTTCACCTATGGTTATTTTTCCAAATATGAACCCTAGGTTGAATTATTGCTAGCATAAGTTAATTCGAGCTATCGGGATTTTAAAAACATAAAAATCATTAAAAACGGGGCTAGAACGGACTTACAATCGAGCTTGGAAGCTTGAAAAACCCTAGCCATGGTTTCTCCTTGCTATATTCGGCCATGGGGTTGAAGATGGACAAATTTGGGTTTTAAAATTTGTCTTTTAATTCATTTTACCCCTAAATGACCAAAATGCCCTTTTTACTATTCTTTAAATTTTTACCCTTCCAAGCCCATTTTTGTCCAAAGTTTTTTAGAAATTGGTCAAATTACTCTTTAAGGACCTCTAATTAATAATCTAATTCAATTTTATGTAAAAAGCTTTTAGAACACAAGTTTTGCAATTTTTTCAATTTAGTCCCTAATTTCAAATTAAGCACTTTATGCATAGAATTTCTTCACGAAATTTTCACACAATCATGCAATCATATCATACACCTCAAAATAATTATAAAATAATTATTTCTATCTCAAATTTTTTGTCTCAAAACCACTATTCCGATTAGGCCATAATTCAGGATATTACAACTCTCCCCCCTTTAGGGATTTTCGTCCCCGAAAATCTTACCGGAAAAGTGGTCTTCACTTAGATTACTCAATTTCATATTCAGTGCTGAAGAACTTTCACTCAGGCGGTGCCTTCAATATATCTCTTCAATTTCTAATATAATCTAAAAGCTTACGGACTCATCTCTCAATTGTTCTTAAATTTTCAACCCTTCTCAGTTTTCTTTGTCATCTTGACATAAAACCAGATCTCAATTTGGTTAATGGAGACTAGAATTCCAAGAAATCCAACAATCAAAGGGACCAGCGCTTTTCCAAAATAATCATACAGATTTTCATCATCAATAAATCACAATACAATAACTTCTGAATCAAATTACAGTACACGTCATTACTCTCTGAATGAATAGGAAAATTTTCACTGTGAGCTACATACAATTCTTTCTGTATAAGCCTCGGAATAATAATACCATGAATCTGATCCAATCTGAAATTCAACATCAGATGTCGATCCTCACTGTACTCTTTTAGTTACTACTCACTATCACATTTTCCTCTTTCCACTATGGAAATAATTCTGATATAACCTCGAAAATAGTCCTTTCTTCTAGTTACAAAACAATTCATCATGCCATCCTTTACTATTCATTCATTACGTTAATCAAAACCGTCTCAATTGCATTAGCTCAAGTAATAGAAATATCTCAATTGAAGACATTAACTATAATTGACTTACTTGAGAGAAGTAATCCACCATTACGATTGAAACTCGCACTTTTATCACTTATGCCTTTACTGCTGTCAAACCTTACACGAAAATTAGAAAAATCCCAATACTGAAATCACCACATTACCCAAATCAAATCAGAAGTATAGTCATACTTGACATGATTCTCACGAGCTGAAGAATGCACTCCGAACATGAGTCATAATTGACAAATTACGGAATAAAGATAACAAGAAAACCGAATAAAGAAATCCAGAATAAAGAAACCCAAGATACGATACTATGTCAGAAAATCGAAAACCAAACTCATAGGAAAATATAGAAGATCCCGATAATTCCTCAGAGAAAACAAATCCAGTAGAAACCATCATTTAATCTCACTAGAATCAAATGCAACAAGAACAATGTATCTTCCCATATATACATATCAAATGGAGCATCAAGTAGAAGAAACAGAATCATAGTATCATACATATTCTCTCATCAATTTTTATCAGGCAGAATATAATAGAATGCCCGAAGGAATAAAGCAATACAAATTATAAACCAGTCAGGCTACCAATGCTTTCGTCTAACATCAGGATTAGAAAACATCCCAATATAACAAGAATTTCTTCAAAATATCAAAAACCATAGAAATATTTCTGGGAACGGATAAACACATAGAACATCTTAGAAGAAACTGCTAAAATCTGTCCAGCCGTAACTGTCACACTCAGATATTACAAATTTCAGATAACATTTCCCCAACTATTTCTGCCATCACAAATTTCATATTACTTTTCGCTAAAAAATACTAGTTCTGAATTAATTTTGATTTACACTTTTCTCAACCTTGTACCTTAGTAATTCGATTTATCAAAATAAATTTCTTCTCTAACTGGAACATTGCATAACTCCAATAATCCTTATGCCAATCTAATACTTTTCTAGCTTTGACTTTACTTACCAACTCACTCTTCAATCTCTAATCATTTTTATAATTATTCTAGCACTGAACTCTTTGGTTTCTCAACCGGAAACTTATTCAGTACAAATCTCATGAAATTCCATTATAAACCCCACGTCGGTAAGGGGAAAGAGTTGTAGGGCCTTTGACTCGACTTTCTCATACATATACATAAGACAAAATTTCCATCATCATAACAACATCATCAAAATCATATCATTTATTCAGGCAATGCATCATTCATGTTGGTTTACACAAATTTTCTAGTTATCCATTTAGACAAGTATACGTATGCATGCATCCTATGTTTTCTGGATAGCTTGACTTATCCATTCATCTACTCGAACAAATCATACTCATGACATCATATAAGGGTTAAACAAACATACATATTTGCATCACAATCGCAACTTTCATTTAGTGCATCATCATATACATATCATTACGATCACACAATTCAGTCCAAATAATTTAACATAGATAAATTCATTTGATTATAATCATTTATCTCATAAAAAAATCATTGACATTCATCAACATTCAACGTTCAATCAAGGCAATGACATTTTCATTCATATCATGACATTAGGAACTTTTACTCATACCTCTACGAATTTCTATTTATTCCGTCCATCTTATCAAGTAAGCTAAATAGACTACATCATATGAGCATTAAGCAAATATGGATATTTATCACATATGTATCATAAACTTTTATTCAAACTTTTCTGAACCGAGACTTATCATAATCATAATTTAACTCAAATACCTTCACATAACATTGAACATGGTCGGTGCAGCTCGGTTGGAGAGTACCCTGTCTAAATAAGACGGTACTCATAAGCGTCGGAAGACATCACACTATCACAGATCAGTGGCATGTATAGCTAAACTTTTACACATGCTAGGTTAGTCCGAGAACCGACTAAACCTGCTCTGATCCACTAAATGTAACTCCCCGTACTTGAGACCATTGCCGAAGTCGAACACGAGGTGTTAACGGGCTTAATTCATTACTTAAATAGCTCAAACAATTTATTTTTGAAATTTCCAGTCAAGCTAGCAATCTGCATCACACTCGCTTAAAAATTCATATCTCAATTTCCAAAATTCGAAATCCAATTCCGTAAATTTTTCCTGAAACTAAACTCATATAAATATTTACTAAATTTTTTCTAGAAATTTTGGTCAAGCCAATTGGTACAGTTTATTAGTAAAAATCTCTCCTATTTCAGGGTTCGACTACTCTGACCTCTGTGTATTACGAATCAGATATCTCGCTGTACAGAGTTACAATAACTATGAAATTTATTTCTTATAAAACTAGACTCAATAAGGAATTCATAGATGTAAGGAAAAACTGTAACACCCCAAACCCAACCCAGACGTTATGGCCGAACCTGACGTGCCACATTGGAGTTAAAAAACCCACGTTCCATTTTAGTGTTTTAAAAACCATATATTTTGTTGAGCTAACAAGGTGTATGGAAGCTGGGCACCAGGTAGGTATCCGAGATAGAGGAGGTGAGCCATGAAGGCTACTTAAGTACCAAGCCCTTTGATTGGATCCAATCCTAGACTTGCCCACAACCATAGCCACACTTTGTTATATCGAGTTTAAATTTGTTTAAGTGAACTACTTTGATAAATCGATTAATCGTGGTGTTGAACTCTTTTGAAAACAAGTATCATTTTGAAAACACGTCCTAAGTCTAGCCCATTTGAATAATAATCAACCAGGTTTCAAGTTATTAAAATTAAAATAATCCCGAAAAGAAATAAAAGGAAAGTTAAAGTGGCCTTATTACAACCCAAAAATAAATAATAATTAAAGGGAAACTAATGAAAACCAACGCTTATTTAAAAGTCCAAAGACAATCACCGTGGCTAGTCTGAATCCCCTCCGGCCCAAGTCCCCACATCAAGGCTCACCTGCAAGGTTAAGGAAAGGGGGTGAGTTTGGAAACTCAGTGTGCAACAAGCCCCTTTCAGAGCCCAAAACAATAACAGCCTGTTGGGTCTAAGCCCAAAACCAATCTCAAACATGTATTGGGCCATAGCCCTTTTCATATTTCATAATTCATAACACTGGGCCGAAGCCTTTTCATATTTCATATTACTGGGCCGAAGCCTTTACTGTAAACGGTACGGCCCAAAGGCCCATTTTTATGTCACATGTAATGTCAATGAAAGAATGCAACCCATTTGGGGAGGCTACTCAACCCACCATCCGCTACTCTCCACCCGTACCAACCAACACACCATGTGGGGATTAACTCGACCCACCCCGCCATAACTCTCCACTGGCAGCATAGCTGCTTTATCATATAACTGGAGGCCTAGCCTCTTTTAATAACTGGGGCAAAGCCCTTTTTTAATAACTGGGGCATAAGCCTTTTTAATAACTGGGGCATAAGCCTTTTTAATAACTGGGGCATAAGCCCTTTTAATAACTGGGGCATAAGCCCTTTTAATAACTGGGGTATAGGCCCTTTTGCACTTCCTCCATCCATATAAAAACCCAACCCAATGCATTTATGAACATCTCGTGTGCATATCATACATATCATGTGCATATCATACATGTCGTGTGCATATCAAACATATCATGTTTATCAAAATCCCATGCATTAAGTTCATATATAAACCCTAGGGGTATAATGGTCATTTTTACCTAGGGGCAAAACGGTCATTTTCATATTATAAGGGTAATCTTGTAATTTTACCAAAAATTAGGGTTTCAATGTTCATTAACGTTTACAAACAATTCATGGGTGCAAACAGTGATTCTGGCCCATTTTTAGCGAAATCGAGTTATTGGGCCAAAAACCCCTAATGGGCCCTACTTAGCCGATTCCGTCATCTAGGCCCATTTAGCCTATATCCATAACAGTATTAACAGTTTTAACATGCAATTTAACAGATTTCCATTTCCTACCAAATTTACCCAAATGGGCTCGAAAGCCTATTGGGCCCTAATTCAGCCCCTCGAGGCCCAACTTACCGTGAACGCCAAAAACACGCCCTTACCATTTCCATTATTCCCGATCATCATCTCATCGATTCTAACTAACTAGTGAGCGTTCGCTTGCTCACAAGTCCTCGAAATGCCAGAATTTCAGCATTTCGGCTTTTCGGCATTTATCGCTTTAAGCTATGAAAAGGGTTCGTTACACACCTGTTTGGCGATATTCCTCGACGAGATCTCCTACACGATTTCTTCTATAATCCATCGTTAATAATCAGCTTCCCATAATTGAACCAAACCTCAAATCATCTAATACTAATACTTACACATCCGGCCACCATCCATAATGGCCTTAGGAATCTTACATTTGTCGCGATTGATGACTAGGTCTAGCCACTCCGGTGATCCAAGCTACTCCAAGTCGACACTACACCTTGTTGCTCCTTCAATAAATAAACCAAAAATATTAAAAGAAGACCCCATAAGGCCTACACTCACATTCGGCCACCTCCCTAAACTAGAGGGGTTTCGGCTTTTGGCCATAGTTACACTAGGAATTGTTTAGAGTTTGAACACTTACCACAGTCTTCCTCCTCTTGAATCCGGATGCCTAAAAGGTAAAGGAATTGAACGCCAACTATTGAAAAGGAAAGAAAAGGTTGCTGGTCACAAAGAATCGGCACCCACCTATCTTCACTGATTTCGGCTTTTTGCGGTATTTCGGCAGAAGTAGAGATTAAAGAAAGAAATAATAAATGAGTAGAGGAAACTAATAGGCTGGATTTTGAAAAAGAAAAGGGAGAAAAGATGAGAAGAAGGATGGTAGATTCGGCTAGGGAAGAAAAAGAAGAGAAAAACTAAAACAAAGGAGAAAACGGCACAGCTGAGACCCTAATGCCGAAATTACTAACCTAATACCCTTCTGTCGAATTCCCCTCTCTAACCCATTCCAAATGGCTAAGCTCTATCCTTCTCTCAAATCCCTAAAATCTCTCCCCTTATCCCTCCTTAATCCATGCGTTTGACTTGATCCAACTCTCCTCTTACAGAATCCACTTAGGTTCCAACACTTACCCTTCCTGCATATAAAAATAAATACTCTTATTTGCCAACACAGGGAATCGATCCCAGGTCTTTCCTTATGCTCCACACGCCACCTTTTTAGGAGCTTAGTGGTGCCACCCTTGCCACTCTACCAAAGCTCTTTTTTGTGATACACTTTACCCACAACTTAATATAAGGGCACCTAGCCAGAACCCCTAACTCCTAAGTCCAAAATTTAACCGGGTTTTGGCAAACTCATAAGCCTTCCATAAGCCCATTTACACACCCAAATTATGAATTCCATAATCACATACCAAATTTTAGAAAATTACTTAAAATATCAGGAATCGCGAAAAACCCAAAAATCAGGATGTTACAACTCTACCCTCCTTAAAGAAATTTTGGCCTCGAAATTTACCTAATCCAAACAGTTGAGGGTACTGCTGACGCATTGCCTCTTCGGTCTCCCAAGTAGCTTCTTCCTTGCTATGGTTCCTCCAAAGTACCTTCACCAACAGGACTGACCTCCTTCTCAACACCTTGACATCACGATCAAGTATTTGCACAGGTTCCTCTTCAAAGGTCAAATCCGACCGTACCTCAACTTCTGCAACTGGCACGATATGAGTTGGGTCAGAACGATATCGCCTTAGCATGGACACATGGAAGACATCGTGAATGCGATCCAGTTCTGGAGGTAACTCCAGCTGATAAGCCACCGGCCCTATCCGCTTAGTGATTCAGTAAGGCCCAATAAACCGTGGGCTCAACTTACCCTTCTTACCAAATCTCAAAATCTTCTTCCAAGGCGAAACTTTCAAAAAGACCATGTCCCCTACCGCATATTCAATATCCTTACGCTTCAGATCGGCATAAGACTTTTGTCGATCCGCCGCCTCTTTTAACCTCTTCCTGATCACCCTAATCTTGTCTTCAGTATCAGCTACCAACTCTGGTCCAAGTATTCTCCTTTCCCCCAATTCTGCCTAACAAGTAGGCGAACGATACCTTCGCCCATACAGTGCCTCATATGGAGCCATCTGAATACTTGCTTGGTAACTGTTGTTATACGCGAACTCCGCCAATGGCAAATGGTCCTCCCAGCTGCCTCTAAACTCAATAGCACAACCCCTCAACATATCCTCTAAAATCTGAATAACCCTCTCCGACTGCCCATCCGACTGAGGGTGAAAAGCCATACTGAAATCCAATCGTGTTCCCAATGCCTCATGCAACTTCTGCCAAAACCGAGATGTAAACCTTGGGTCTCGGTCTAAAATTATCGATACTGCCACACCATGCAACCGTACTATTTCCGCCACATACAATCTGGCCAACTTCTGAAGTGAGTAATCGGTTCGGACAGGTATGAAATGAGCAGATTTCGTGAGTCTATCCACAATCACCCAAACCGAATCCTTCTTAGAAGGTGTCAACGGCAACCCACTCACAAAGTCCATAGTTACCCTTTCCCACTTCCAAAGTGGTATCTTTATCGGTTGTAACAATCCCGAAGGTAGTTGATGCTCGGCCTTCACTTGTTGACATGTCAAACATCTCCCTACAAATTCGGTCACTTCTCGCTTAAGCCCAGGCCACCAATATTGCTGTCGCCAGTCACGATACAACTTACTCCCTCCTGGATGCATAGCACAAGGTCCATTATGTGCCTCTTTCAAAATCATCAATCTCAAATCGGAGTCTTTCGGCATACAAATTCTTCCTCGAAAACAAAGAACTCCCTCACTATTTAACCCAAAGTCAGGATTCTCCCCCTTCTCAACTTGCTAAAACCGAGAAACCAACGACTCGTCCTCCAACTATTGCTTCTTAATCTGTTCTACCCAAGTCGGTCTTACTTGCAACTCCACCAATAAACTTCCATCGTCATCCAAACTTAGACGAGCAAACAGCGCCTTTAATTCCGCCACAGCCCTTCGACTTAGTGCATCAGCCACGACATTCGCCTTACCTGGATGATACTCGATCGAACAGTCATAGTCCTTTAACAACTCTATCCACTTTCGCTGCCTAAGATTCAGCTCCTTTTGAGTCAGCAAGTACTTAAGACTCTTATGATCCGTATAGATGATGCATTTCTCTCTATACAGGTAATGCCTCCATATCTTAAGTGCAAAGATTACCGCTGCCAATTCCAAGTCATGCGTAGGGTAGTTCACCTCGTGCGGCTTAAGCTGTCGTGAAGCATAAGCGACCACTTTACCCTCTTGCATCAACACGCAGCCCAAACCTACATGTGACGCATCGCTGTACACAGTGAAATCCTTACCAGACTCTAGCTGAATCAAAACTGGCGCTTCCGTCAAAACCTTCTTCAACTTCTCAAAAGCCTCTTGCTGCTTATTTGTCCAAACAAAAGGTGCTCCATTCCTTATAAGTTTCGTTAACGGTGCTGCCAACACAAAAAATCCTTCCACGAATCTCCGATAATAACCTGCCAACCCCAGAAAACTTCGAACCTCTGTTACCGACTTTGGTGGCTTCTATTCCAAAATTGCTTCAATCTTTCGAGGGTCCACCTTGATCCCCTCGGCAGACACAACATGCCCCAAGAAGGTAACTTCCTTCAGCCAAAACTCGCACTTACTAAACTTTGCATAAAGTTGCTTCTCCCTTAACACTTGCAGCACTACACGAAGAAGCTCATCATGCTTCTCTTCCGTTTTCGAATACACCAAGATATCGTCAATAAAAACGACTACGAACCGATCCAAGTATGGCTGGAATACCCGATTCATCAAATCCATGAATGCTGCCGGTGCATTAGTCAACCAAAAAGGCATTACCAGAAACTCGTAATGACCATATCGAGTCCTGAACGCCGTCTTATAAATATCCCCCTCTTTAACTCTTAATTGATTATATCCCGACCGAAGGTCAATCTTAGAAAACACCGAGGCTCCTTTTAATTGGTCGAACAGATCATCGATTTTTGGTAACGGATACTTGTTCTTGATAGTCAGTTTATTCAACTGCCGATAGTCAATACACATTCGCATAGTCCCATCTTTCTTCTTTACGAAC
The DNA here is from genome assembly GCF_007990345.1 of Gossypium hirsutum. Classification (NCBI taxonomy): domain Eukaryota; kingdom Viridiplantae; phylum Streptophyta; class Magnoliopsida; order Malvales; family Malvaceae; genus Gossypium; species Gossypium hirsutum. The sequence goes on from NC_053432.1 coordinate 43,040,279, forward strand.
AGTACCGGTGCTCCCCACTGGGAAACACTTGGTCTTATAAACCCTCTATCCAACAGCTCTTGAATCTGAGCTTTCAATTCTACCAACTCCTTTGGTGCCATCCTATAAGGTGCAATGGACACAGGAGCTGTTCCAGGTAGTAAGTCAATTCCAAACTCGACTTCTCTGCTCGGGGGTAATCCAGGAATTTCATCTGGGAATACATCCTGAAATTCCTTAATAGTCCTAACCGACTCTACCGTTATCTCTTCAAGTCTCGTTTGACTTATAAGGGCCAAGTACGCCTCACAACCTTTCCGAATCAACTTCTCGGCTCTTAAAGCCGAAACAACATTGGACAAATAGTCCCTTCATTCCCCTATGACCATTATCTCCTCATCTTCGGCAGTTCTTAGTACCATCCTTTTTGCAGCACAATCCAACGTCACCTTGTGCTTAGTTAACCAGTCCATTCCCAAGATAAGATCAAAATCCCAAAATGGCAGCTCCATCAAATCTCCTTCAAAGATTTTATCTTGTGTCACTAACGGTACAGCCCTAAAAATTTTATCTACCTTAACCGAATGTCCCAATGGGCTTATCACTGATACCCTACTCACAGTCTTCTCAGGAAGCACATCCAAAGCCCCAGATACATCACAAGCAACATACGAGTGGGTGGAACCCACATCAATCAAAGCAGTGTAAGGCATGCTATGGATGAAGAACGTACCCGTTATAACATCAGGAGCGTCACTCTCCTCACGACGTCGTGCAGCGTAAACCAACGCCGGTTGTCGAGCTTCAGCGTGTCCAGCACCTCTGCCAGGTGCCCCACGTCCTCGTCCATTACCATTGCCACCTCTACCTTGCCAACGACCCCTCTGTGGTGGTGGTCCTCCTTACCGTGGTTGGACATCCCTTTGCTCCGCCGCTAGCTCCTGAGCTGTCCTCCGAGGACACTCTCTGAACTTATGCTCCTTAGACCCACATCGAAAACATGCTTCAGTTCATTTCCAGCACTCCCCCATATGCACCTTACCACAGTCCCTGCAAGCCTGCGGTCTATAAGTATTTACTGGAACTACTCGAACTGGTTCCTCTATCCTTGCTCTTTTAACATTTCGATTCGCGGCACTTGAGGGTCTAAAATCCCTTTTGAATCTGGGTCGATCCTTCTCACGATTCTGTCGCTCAGTCAGCTTCACCTCCTCAGCGATTTTTGCCTTTTCTACCAATGCAGGAAAACCACGCTCCCTCTATGGAGCTATTAATATCCTAAGCTCATCACGGAGACCATCCTCAAATCGAACACTGCGCTCATATTCAGTTGCCACTATGCCACTAGCATATCGACTCAGCCTCAAAAATTCTGCCTCATACTCTGCTACAGTCTTATCACCTTGAGTCAGATTCAAGAATTCCTTCCGACGAGCATCCACATAGCTTGCTCCAACATACCTCCCTTTAAAAGCCGTTTTGAACAATTCCCAGGTTACTTGCTCAATTGGGGTACTCTCCCTCACGGTGATCCACCAACGGTATGCCTCGTCCCGTAGCAGCGACACAACTCCTTTCAGCTTTTGCTCCACTGAGCAGTCTAGATCATCCATGATCCGTTCTATTGCCTCTAGCCAATATTCTGCCACATTTGGGGCTACTCCAGATACACCCCTTAATACTTCTGCTCCGTTGGCCCGGAGTCGCTCCGATATAGACCCCCTATTCACCGTCCCAGTACTAGCTCCATCCACTCTTTCTAAAACCCTTAACATGGCTTGGGATAAAGCGTCATCCCCTGCAGCCCGATCATAAGACCCAGTCTCCGTTGCTTGTGGCACAGATGGCTCCTCAGCTGGCCTATGCCCTGAGGATGAAGATTCATCTTGTACCCTTCTGCGACCACGTCCGCGGCCTCGTTCACGAGCTCCTCTTGTACTCATATCGAATTTTCTGTTTGCGAGTTTTATGAAATTAGTATAACGTTCCACTGTTTATTAAGAAAATGTCTTATGGGGATATAGCAGTTCAAGGATTGTTTTCGTATCATCGTAGCCTAGCTACAGTCTCATTCCTACCGTTTACAGCTCTACCCTAGCTAAAGTATCATAGTAGGGTCTCAATACTATTCATAATATCATATCATATATCATAAAGAAAATATACTTACAGACTTGGTGCCGGGGATTCAATGCGCCACTTCTTTCTTCAATCCAGAACTTGAAAAACCATGTTTTTAATCCCCAAAAATAGAAATTTAAAAACTTTGATTTGAAAACTCCCTTTATTTTAAACTCTTGATTTAAAACAGAAAAACTTGTACCTTTTTAACATATATTCCCCGCAAAACATCTAAAAAAAACCATTTTCAAAAATACCCTTTTTAGGCCTAAGTTTCTGAAAACATTTTTGGACCCGATCCACAGCCAAGTTGTTGCAACTTAGCTCTGATACCACTAAATGTAACACCCCAAACCCAGCCCAGACGTTATGGCCGAATCTGACGTGCCACATTGGAGTTAAAAAACCCACGTTCCGTTTTAGTGTTTTAAAAACCATATATTTTGTTGAGTTAACAAGGTGTATGGAAGCTGGGCACCAGGTAAGTATCCAAGATAGAGGAGGTGAGCCATGAAGGCTACTTAAGTACCAAGCCCTTTGATTGGATCCAATCCTAGACATGCCCACAACCATAGCCACACTTTGTTATATCGAGTTTAAATTTGTTTAAGTGAACGACTTTGATAAATCGATTAATCGTGGTGTTGAACTCTTTTGAAAAAAAGTATCATTTTGAAAACACGTCCTAAGTCTAGCCCATTTGAATAATTATCAACCAGGTTTGAAGTTATTAAAATTAAAATAATCCCGAAAAGAAATAAAAGGAAAGTTAAAGTGGCCTTATTACAACCCAAAAATAAATAATAATTAAAGGGAAACTAATGAAAACCAACGCTTACTTAAAAGTCCAAAGACAATCACAGTGGCTACTTTGAATCCCCTCCGGCCGAAGTCCCCACATCAAGGCTCACCTGCAAGGTTAAGGAAATGGGGTGAGTTTGGAAACTCAGTGTGCAACAAGCCCCTTTCAGAGCCCAAAACAATAATAGCTTGTTGGGTCTAAGCCCAAAACCAATCTCAAACATGTATTGGGCCATAGCCCTTTTCATATTTCATAATTCATAACACTGGGCCGAAGCCTTTTCATATTTCATATTATTGGGCCGAAGCCTTTACTGTAAACAGTACGGCCCAAAGGCCTATTTTTATGTCACATGTAATGTCAATGAAAGAATGCAACCCATTTGGGGAGGCTACTCAACCCACCATCCGCTACTCTCCACCCGTACCAACCAACACACCATGTGGGGATTAACTAGACCCACCCCGCCATAACTCTCCACTGGCAGCATAGCTGCTTTATCATATAACTGGAGGCCTAGCCTCTTTTAATAACTGGGGCAAAGCCCTTTTTTAATAACTGGGGCATAAGCCTTTTAATAAATGGGGCATAAGCCTTTTTAATAACTGGGGCATAAGCCCTTTTAATAACTGGGGCATAAGCCCTTTTAATAACTGGGGCATAGGCCCTTTCGCACTTCCTCCATCCATATAAAAAACCAACCCAATGCATTTATGAACATCTCGTGTGCATATCATACATATCATGTGCATATCATACATGTCATGTGCATATCATACATATCATGTTTATCAAAATCCCATGCATTAAGTTCATATATAAACCCTAGGGGTATAATGGTCATTTTTACCTAGGGGAAAATAGTCATTTTCATATTATAAGGGTAATCTTGTAATTTTACCAAAAATTAGGGTTTCCATGTTCATTAACGTTTACAAACAATTCATGGGTGCAAATAGTGATTCTGGCCCATTTTTAGCGAAATCGAGTTATTGGGCCAAAAACCCCTAATGGGCCCTACTTAGCCGATTCTGTCATCTAGGCCCATTTAGCCTATATCCATAACAGTATTAACAGTTTTAACATGCAATTTAACAGATTTCCATTTCCTACCAAATTTACCCAAATGGGCTCGAAAGCCTATTGGGCCCTAATTCAGCCCCTCGAGGCCCAACTTACCGTGAATGCCAAAAACACGCCCTTACCGTTTTCATTATTCTCGATCATCATCTCATCGATTCTAAATAACTAGTGAGTGTTCGCTTGCTCACAAGTCCTCGAAATGCCAGAATTTCGGCATTTCGGCTTTTCGGCATTTATCGCTTTAAGCTATGAAAAGGGTTCGTTACACACCTGTTTGGCGATATTCCTCGACGAGATCTCCTACACGATTTCTCCTATAATCCATTGTTAATAATCAGCTTCCCATAATTGAACCAAACCTCAAATCATCTAATACTAATACTTACACATTCGGCCACCATCCATAATGGCCTTAGGAATCTTACCTTTGTCGCCATTGATGACTAGGTCTAGCCACTCCGGTGATCCAAGCTACTCCAAGTCGACACTAAACCTTGCTGCTCCTTCAATAAATAAACCAAAAATATTAAAAGAAGACCCCATAAGGCCTACACCCACATTCGGCCACCTCCCTAAACTAGAGGGGTTTCGACTTTTGGCCATAGTTACACTAGGAATTGTTTAGAGTTTGAACACTTACCACAGTCTTCCTCCTCTTGAATCCGGATGCCTAAAAGGTAAAGGAATTGAACACCAACTATTGAAAAGGAAAGAAAAGGTTGCTGGTCACAAAGAATCGGCACCCACCTATCTTCACTGATTTCGGCTTTTTGCGGTATTTTGGCAGAAGTAGAGATTAAAGAAAGAAATAATAAATGAGTAGAGGAAAGTAATAGGCTGGATTTTGAAAAAGAAAAGGGAGAAAAGATGAGAGGAAAGACGGTAGATTCAGCTAGGGAAGAAAAGAAAAGAAAAACTAAAACAAAGGAGAAAACAGCACAGCTAAGACCCTAATGCCAAAACTACTAACCTAATACCCTTCTGTCGAATTCCCCTCTTTAACCCCTTCCAAACGGCTAAGCTCTATCCTTCTCTCAAATCCCTAAAATCTCTCCCCTTATCCCTCTTTAATCCATGCGTTTGACTTGATCCAACTCTCCTCTTACAGAATCCACTTAGGTTCCAACACTTACCCTTCCTGCATATAAAAATAAATACTCTTATTTGCCAACACAGGGAATCGATCCCAGGTCTTCCCTTATGCTCCACATGCCACCTTTTTAGGAGCTTAGTGGCGTCACCCTTGCCACTCTACCAAAGCTCTTTTTTGTGATACACTTTACCCACAACTTAATATAAGGGCACCTAGCCAGAACCCCTAACTCCTAAGTCCAAATTTTAGAAAATTACTTAAAATATCAGGAATCGCGAAAAACCTGAAAATCAGGATGTTACAAAAACTCCTAATTATTTTTGCAAAATTTATGGTGAATTTTTAAAATTAGAACAGGGGATCAAGAAATAGCTTTGGCCCTATTTCACAAAAATTTAAACATCTCATAAAACATAACTCATATACCTGTTTTGTTCCATCCATATGAAAATAGACTCATCAAACTTCGATTCCATAACTTATTCATCATTTAATTCCATTTCTAATATTTTTAGTGATTTTTCAAATTCGCATCACTACTGCTGTCTGAATCTATTTTATGGTAAATTTTATCTATTTCATGTTTTCCATGGATTAGTTAGCAATTTGACATACATAACACCAAATATGATCATGATTAGCCATTCCAATGGCTAATAATTACCAAGCATTTCCATACCACTCAATAACCATATCATAAGACCATATATACAAAATGATTATAATGCTATACATGTGATACTCAAAATATACAAGCCATTATGCCAAGATGGTATACAGATAGTGTGAGCGAGCCTCCGACTGTTCCCGATTTCTGAGCTGGCTTGTCAAAACTACAAGGAATGAAAAGGAGGGAGTAAGCATAAATACTTAGTAAGTTCACATGCAAATAGCAAGTAACATAACCATATAAGCACACATAAAACATCATTTGCATAATCATCACCAAGACATCCATATCAAATTTTCATTTATCATCTTACCATATTGTTGTTATATTGAGTTTTCAACCCGAGGGTTAAGTACATACCTATTCAAAGCATCCATTTCACAACACTTACCAATACGTCCCTTTCATCTCGAGTATTCCTCCATTTGAGTAGAACTTTACCCGTTGAACACATCGGAATATAATTCGGATACATGGAAAGTTTGCACTTAAGTGCCACATATGTAGCCAAGCTACCATGTAACCTGCCCATAAGTGAACTCGGACTCAAATCAACGAGCTCAGGCGTTCGTATCCATAAGTGAACTCAGACTCAACTCAACGAGTTCGGATGCCTAGTTACATCTCACGAACTCGGACTCAACTCAACGAGTTCGGATATTCGCATCCATAAGTGAACTCAGACTCAACTCAACTAGTTCGGATGCCCAAATATCCTAGTGACATGTCACTTGTATCCTAATCTGTTCCCAAGGTTCAAACGGGTTTTTTCCTTAATCACACATCTTTGCCATTTTCCACGGAATATCGAAACTTATACTTGGTAGCAATTCATATTTAACAAGTAGCACACATAATTTGCATATTACTCAATAATAACCACAAAGGATAATATTTCATGATATTAATCATCATATCATATAAATAACATTAAATTACTTAAAATGACAATTATGTTACTACATTTAGACCTGAACTTACATCGTATGCGAAAATGGTCATTTTTACCATTTTGTCCACAACTTGGTATTTTGCCAATTTTAGCCCGAATTTTGATTTTCCTTGCTCTATCATGTCAAATATAGCCTAATTAGGACTCATATTATTCAAATCAACCCAAAATCATATTTTGGAAAAATTGAAATTTTGCCCCTAAACTTTTACATATTTTTACTTTTGCCCCAATGCTCGTAAAATAAACTTCATCCTTATTTCTTATGTTTTATGACATGCGGATCATTTTTCCCTTTTATGGAAACATCAAATTCTCACTCTAACATGTACTTATGACTATTAGGTAGTTTTACCGATTAAGCCCTTTTACTCGTTTTCGCTTAAAACCGAGTAGCAAAAGTTGTCTAACATAATTTAAAACCTCATATTCTATCTTAAAACACCAAAATACACAAATTTCACCTATGGGTATTTTTCCAAATATGAACCCTAGGTTGAATTATTGCTAGCATAAGTTAATTCGAGCTACCGGGATTTTAAAAACATAAAAATCATTAAAAACGGGGTTAGAACGGACTTACAATCGAGCTTGGAAGCTTGAAAAACCCTAGCCATGGTTTCTCCTTGCTATATTCGGCCATGGGGTTGAAGATGGACAAATTTGGGTTTTAAAATTTGTCTTTTAATTCATTTTACCCCTAGATGACCAAAATGCCCTTTTTACTATTCCTTAAATTTTTACCCTTCCAAGCCCATTTTTGTCCAAAGTTTTTTAGAAATTGGTCAAATTACTCTTTAAGAACCTCCAATTAATACTCTAATTCAATTTTATGTAAAATGCTTCTAGAACACAAGTTTTGCAATTTATTCAATTTAGTCCCTAATTTCAAATTAAGCACTTTATGCATAGAATTTCTTCACGAAATTTTCACACAATCATGCAATCATATCATAGACCTCAAAATAATTATAAAATAATTATTTATATCTCAAATTTGTGGTCTCGAAACCACTATTCCGATTAGGCCCTAATTCGGGATATTACAACAGGCCTATTGGGCACATACAACCCATTTAACCCAGAACTATTCACGATTGTACGAACGATGCAGCCCTGTGCAAAACTTACCACATAACATACATTTTAGCCGTGTGGGCCTACAAGCCCATTGGGCCCACAGGGCTCAGTCTAGCCCAAAGTGGCCTAGAACCACCTATGCCATGTACGCGACATGACAAGCCCAACCATATTCCACCTAGCGGGCCCAATGGGTTGTGGCCCAAGTGACCCACTACGGCCTAAGCCCACGAATTCGTTCATGGTGGCCTTCCTCGTCGTACATCCACATTCTATGAACTCGATCCACCACACACGTGATCGCACACTCGCGTGGCATCATATGCCATATTTTCTGCTTTTCGGCATTTTGCAGATCTACTGTCATAGATTTTGGTGTACAGTTACACACCTTGCTAACGAAAAGGCGCAAAAGCCCTCGAGCACAAAACCTTCATTGAACGAGCGTGGTCTAGCCTACTAAAACTATTGACAAAATCGGATAACAGCCCCTTGATAAATATCTGCATTCAAATGGACCTATTAACCATTACCATATGCGCAAGTAACTTGAACCAAGTGCAAAGCAACATACTGAAATGTGTTACTACGAAAGGCTAAAAGAGGTATTCGACCTGCAATGGCACACCTAAAAGTATACCCTTAAATTGAGGGACCAGATGGGACAATCGTTCCCCTATCAAAATTGACATAGAGAAGAAGTTGTCCAAAGAAGGCAATAACAACTGATATAGAGAGACACAGAGTAAGGTTACTACACGGCTAGATTAAAGAGCACTTACCCAGTCAAGACAACCATGAGGGGGGTATGAAGAATTCGGCCAGTATCATAGAAGTAAGAGCAGACGATAGGGGGTATTCAGCCAGTGTTGAAAGAGAGAAAAGAGAATCGGCACTAAAAGAGAGAAAGAAAGATTACAAAAAAATTGAAAGAAATAGAGAGGGAGAGAAGCCAAGAATCGACAAAGAGAAGAAGAGGGAACAAGTAGAAAAAGAGGTCAAGGAATGTTTGCCAAAACCAAACCCAAAAGTACTAAGGAAACCGGCCTAAGCACAAAATGATAAGAGGAGAAAGGAAAAATGTAACAAACCAGAATCAAAAACGTACCCAAACAAAATAATTGCAGTTATTCAGCTTTGGAAAACAAAGAGTAGAAAGAACCTCAATGAAAAAAGGTGAAAACCGAAAATGAGGAGAAAAAGGCTTGAAACATCAGAAAAAAGAAAACCAAGAGACGCCCAAATGACCCTTAACGAACACGGCTCCAAGAAGAAATGCCCAAAATCGTTTTCCCCCAATGCCTAAAGACAAAATTTGGCACAACACTCTCCTCCCCTTCAAATTTCCTATTTTTCCTCCATAAATCACTCCATAATCCATTCCCTAATTTCCTTTTCAACCCCTTCCTTAATTTACTCCTCCAACAACCCATTCAAACTTAGAGTCCCCACCTAACTCAAATACCAGTGGTCCCATGTAGCAAAAAAATAAGTCGTTTTGTGATAAAAATCACAGACCACAAGGTTACTTTACATGCCACCTTGCCACCACACCACAGGCTCCTTTTGTGATAAAAATCGTTCATAATTAATTATAAGACCTATGTGCTAGTGTTCAGATTCGCTTAAGAGGAAAAACTAATTTTTTTCTAGAGCTTAGCCACTGGATAAAGCATTTGTTTGTGTCATTTCTTGCACAACTAACTTCTTACGTCAAGTGTAACACCCCTAACCCGTAACCAACACCAGATTAGGGTTACGAGGCATTACCAGACAAATAGAACATTTCAGACCAATTCAGAATCACAGATATCATATATTATTAATACAGAAACATTTATTGCCAATTTATTTATCAATATTATCTACGAGACCTAAATAATACATTTAAGGAAAGATCAGAACTAAACCAAACCTATTCAAAATTTTCAGAAAAATAACAAATTCTTTCAAAATGTTAAAGTCACATGCCCGTGTGACTTGGCCGTGTGTCATACACGGGCACTAGACATGCCCATGTGAACTAGCAGTGCCAAAAAAAAGGGTCCTATACTAACTTTTTCACACGACCAATAGGCACGCCTGTGAACTATGGCCGTGTGATACTTAGCAAGCTACTGACTTTAGCCCACGGCCATATGACACGGCCACAAGGCATGCCCGTGTCCCCTGAATGTGTGGCACAATGCAGGCTTGGTTTAAGCCAGCTTGCCACCCCATTATGAGTCAACCTGCAAACAAGGAATCAAGCATATATGTACAACCCAATAAACCATTCTTATACCATGAACTCACCAAAATTACCTTCTCCTTTACCCGATTAAGACATACCATAATTGCAAATTAACATCACATATCATAAGCCACTATCAAATATGAGTTCAAACACAAATTAGCCAAATTTCATGGCTAACTATATACATCACAAAACTTACTTCCCAACTACTAGCCTATACATGCCATACTTCAAATATTTACATTTTGAAAAGTACCAAAATGAGATCGATAGTGTGGTGACGATCCTCGACTATCTCCGAGCCTTCAGTAGCTACGATAACTATAAAACAGACAGTAATCACACAGGGTAAGCTTTCAAAAGCTTAGTAAGCTCGTACTCAAAACATTCATAGTATATGAACATAAAATGACAACCTATGAGTATTTGCACAATTTCAAACCATATAACTATATCAACTCAATGAGATTCATATACATAACATCATCTACCACTTAGGCATTATACATACTTGAAGCTTCCCGTACTTATTCACTTTTGTACTCACCTCATGTTGAATGTTATAAGACTTTCTGTAAGTTATTCGTATTTTATACATCAGCACACTTAGTGCTATAAGGTTAGCCGAAGCTAAATATTTCCACACACTTAGTGCCATCTCAAATAACCGAGACTAATTCGGTATCGCACACTTAGTGGCCAAGCTAGTTTAAATCGCACACTTAGTGCCAAAACTTTCCTTTCATCTCCATATTATCCAATTCAATTATATACAACCTTTGCATAATAAAGACATCACAACATACTTAACATTATATTTTAAGTATGAACTTACCCCGTACTCGCAATTTGTCGACTCGGACTATCTACTCGATAACCTTCGACTTTCCTCGATCTATGTCCGAATTCCTCCTTTCTTGATCTATAGGTTTTCAAAATTAGCACTTTTATTCACCAATTAATACAATTCCATCTATAAACACTTATTTAGGGCATCTTACTATTTAGCCCTCATATTTTTACATTTTGACACTTCAGTCCCTAATTCACAAAATCACAAAATACACATAATTTGCATATACTTATGCTTGGCCGAATTCTTCTAGTACTCATACTAGTCCACACATTTCATTTATTTCACATTTTAGTCCCGCAAAATAACATTTTCACAAATTAGCCCAATTTACTCAAATCCAACTAAAATCCAAAGACAAAACATGTAAACTCAACATCAAGCTTTCATATTTCACCATTTAACAACACAAAACTCATGAATTCATCCATGACACATTTTCAAATCATCAACAAAATCAAAAATTGAGGCATGGGCTTTACAGTACACTTAACAACGATTTCAAAAACGTAGAAATTATCAAAAACCAAAGTAAAAACATACCCAAATTAAGCTTCTAATGTGCCGAAACCTAAAAGCCTTTATTCTTTCTTTTTGTTCTTCAATTTCGGTGGATGAACACATATATGACATGATTTTCTAATTTGTTTTCATATAAATTACTTTAATAAACATTTTCCCATTTTCCCCTTTTATAAACAATTATAAATTCACCTAACACATGCCCTTATAAGTCCATTCAAACTTCCAGTGGTCAAATAACCACGTAAGGACCTTTTTGTAAATGAAGCACACAAACAGTTAAATTTTTGCATGAGACTTTCACACATGTCAATTCACTTATCAAATACACGAAAATTAATATTAAAATATTTTTCTAACTCAAATTTGTGGTCTCAAAACCACTATTTCAACTAGGGTCAAAATCGAGCTATTACAATTCTCCCCCTTAAGGATTTTCGTCCCCAAAAATCTTACCGTTAAACAGATTTGGATATTGTTGTTTCATAGCATCTTCAAGTTCCCACGTGGCCTCTTCAATACCGTGCCGATGCCACATCACTTTAACTAATGGAATTTTCTTATTACATAACTCTTTAACCTCTCGATCTAAGATTCGGATCGACTTTTCTTCACAGGGCATATTAGACCGACTTTCAATCTCAGATGAAGGAATTACATACGAAGGATCAGATCTGTTCCGTTGAAGCATCGATACATTAAACACATTATGTATCTTTTCTAACTTAGATGGCAACAACAATCTATATGTAACCGGCCCAGTACACTCGAAATTTCATACGGGCCGATAAATCTTGGACTCAATTTGCCTTTTTTACCAAATCGAAGCAGTTTCTTCTACGGAGACACTTTCAAAAATGCTTTCTCACTAATATCAAACTCAATATCTTTTCTTTTCAAATCTGCATATGATTTCTGTCAATCAGAAGCTGCTTTCAAACTATCTCGGATCACTTTCACTTTCTGTTCAGTTTCTTTTATCAAATCAACCCCGTGAATCTTAATTTTGCTGAGCTCTGTCCAATATAAAGGTGTACGGCATATACGACCGTATAAAGCTTTGTATGGTGTCATTTTGATGCTCGACTGAAAATTGTTATTATAAGCGAATTCAATCAAAGGTAAATATTGTTCCCACGTACCTTCAAACTCGAGAATGCAACATCTCAACATATCCTCAAGTATCTGAATAATCCGCTCAGATTGACCATCCGTTTGTGGATGAAAAGTAGTGCTAAAATGCAGTTTAGTACCCAGAGGATCTTGTAACTTCTTCCAAAATCGTGACGAGAATCTCGGATCTCTGTCTGACACTATAGACAATGGCACACCATGCAATCTTACTATATCAAAAATGTATAATTCAGCTAATCTACCAAGCAAATAATCAGATTGAGCCGAAATAAAATGAGCTAATTTCGTCAAACGATCAACTACAACCCAAATGGCATCTTTCTTTCTCAGAGATAGAGGTAAACCCGACACAAAGTCCATGGTCACTTGATCCTATTTCCACTCCGGAATCATAATCGGTTGTAATAACCTAGATGGCACCTGATGCTCAACTTTAACTTACTGACTGATTAAACATCTCGAAACAAAGTCAGAAATATCTCTTTTCATTCCAGACCACCAATAGTGTTGTTTCAAGTCATTATACATTTTTGTACTACCCGGATGCACAGATAACTGACTACTATGGGATTCACTCAGAATCATTTGAATTAACTCTAGATTTCTCAGAATACAAATTCGATCTCTAAATCTTAAACAATTATCTTCATCAACTCTAAATTCTGAATCAATCTCTACATCACACTGAGCTCGTTTAGCCAGAATCTCATTATCAATCTTCTGAGCTTAGATAATCTGCTATAAGAATAAGGGTCTCGCTTTCAATTCAACTAAAACTGAACCATCATCAGACATAACTAAATGAGCATTCTTCGCACACAAAGCAAATAATGATTTTAAACTCAAAGTATCTACAACAACATTTGCTTTTCCCGGGTGATAATCAATCACAAGTTCATAGTCTTTCAACAATTCTAACCATCTTCTCTGTCGCAAATTCAAATCTTTCTAACTCATCAAATACTTGAAACTTTTATGATCAGAAAACACATGACATTTCTCACCAAACAGATAGTGACGCCAAATCTGTAAAGCAAACACAATAGCAGCTAACTCGAGGTCGTGAGTCGGATAATTCTTCTCATGTGGCTTCAACTGTCTCGAAGCATAAGCAATAACTTTTCCTTCTTGCATTAATACTCAACTGAGTCCTTTCAATGAAGCATCACTGTAAACAACAAATTCTTTACCTAATTCAGATTGTACCAAAATCGGAGCTTCAGTCAACACAGTTTTCAACTGATCAAAGCTATTTTAACATTTTTCAGACCACTCAAACTTCACATCTTTCTGAAGAAATTTTTTTAATGGAGTCGTAATCATCGAGAAACCTTTTACGAATCTTTTATAGTATCCAGCAAGTCCAGAAAACTACAGACTTTAGAAACATTTCTCGGAGTCTTCCAATCTAGAATAGCTCAAATCTTACTCGAATCAACTCGGATATCGGAAGTTGATACAATATGACCCAGAAAACCCACTTCTTGTAACCAAATCTCGCATTTACTGAACTTTGAATATAACCGTTTATCTCGCAAAGTCTTTAACACTATTCTCAGATGTTCGGCAGGTTTGGATTCGTCACGTGAGTAAATCAATATGTCATCAATGAAGATTATAACAAATTGATCTAAATATAGTTTGAAAATTCTATTCATCAAATCCATAAAGATAGCAGGTGCATTAGTCAATCCGAAAGGCATAACTAAAAATTCATAATGGTCGTACCTTGTTCTGAAAGCAGTCTTCGAAATATCTGAATCTTTCACTCGTAGCTGATAATAACTCGATCTCAAATCTATTTTTGAAAACACAGTAGCTCCTTTCAACTGATCAAACAAATCATCAATTCAGGGCAAAGGATACTTATTCATGATAGTCACTTTATTCAACTGACGATAATCTATACACATTCTCAACGTACCGTCTTTCTTTTTCACAAATAAAATCGGAGCACCCCAAGGTGAGAAACTCGATCTAGCAAATCCTCGATCGGTCAATTCTTGCAATTGAGACTTTAATTTTTTTAACTCGATTGGAGCCATTCTATATAGAGCTATCGAAATTGGAGTAGTACCAGGTATCAATTCTATGCCAAATTCTACCTCTCTAACTAGAGGTAATCCTAGAAGTTTTTCAAGAAACACATCAGGAAACTCACAGATAACAGGTACAGATTCAACTTTCTTTTTTGACACTTTCGAATCAATCACATAAGCAAAGTAGGCTTCACAACCCTTTCTTACAATACTCAAAGCTTTCATCGAAGATATTACAGTAGGCAATCCATTCAAATCATTAGATTCAATTCTGACTATTTCATCATTCTTGCATCTCAAATCAATAGTTTTCCGTTTACAGTTCACCACAACATCATGCAAAGTTAACCAATCCATTCCCAGAATAATATCAAACTCATCAAAAGGTAATAGCATCAAATCAGCCAGAAAATAATTGTCTCGAAACATTAACGGACAATTCCTGTAGACTTTATCAACCAAGACACATCTACCTAGGGGGTTTGAAACTCTAATTACAAATTCAGTAGACTCTACAGACAAAGTCTTACTATTCACTAAGTTCATACATATATACGAATGTGTTGATCCAGGATCTATCAAAGCAATCACATAAGTATCACAGAGAGTAAATGTACCCGTAATCACATCTGGCGATGAAGCTTCTTTACGAGCTCGAATAGCATACGCTCTAGCAGGTGCACGAGCCTCAGATCTAACAGCTATGTCTTTCGTTCCTCTTTGACTACCGCTTACATTTCCTGTATTTCTGGGAGGTCTACCACGAGAAACATTACCACTCTGTCTCAGATTCTAAACATTATCTTTTTCGGCTAAATCTGGGCAGTCTTTAATAAAATGGTTTCTCGAACCACAACTATAACAAGCTCGATTATTACTTTTTCCCCAGAATTCACCAAAGTTTCGTCTTCCACATTGCTCACATTCAGGCCTTTCATTCTTTGCATTATTAACACTAGCAATAGACGTGGCTGAAGATTTGTAATTCGATTGCAATCTAACATGGTCTCTATTTGAATACCCCACACTAGCCTTTGAATGACTGCTATCATCTCTAAACTTCTTGGATCCAGATTGAAATTATTTACCTGATGATCTCTTTCGTACATCTCTAGCTTCAAAATCAGCCTTTCTTTTCTATTTTCGAAGATCTTTCGCTTTACATGCTCGTTCAACAAGCACCACGAATTCTTTGATTTTTAGAATACCAACTAGCAGACGAATATTCTCATTCAAACCATCTTCAAATCTCTTGCACATTATTGCTTCAGAAGATACACATTCACAGGCATATTGACTCAACCTTACGAATTCCCGCTCGTATTCTGTAACAGAAATATGGCCTTGTTTAAGCTCGAGAAACTCTTTACGTTTCTGATCAATGAATCTCTAACTGATATATTTCTTTCAAAATTCAGATTGAAAGAAATCCCACGTAACTCGTTCACTCGGAACCACATATATTAAACTTTTCCACCAATGATATGCCGTATCTTTTAGAAGTGAAATGACACAATTAACACATTCCTCAAGACTCAGAGACATCTCATCAAACACTCTTATTGTATTTTCCAACCAGAATTTGGCTCTTTCAGCATCATCATTCGTTGTAGCTCGAAACTCTTCAACCCCATACTTCCTAATCTTATCAACCGGTGGTCTACTCAACTGTACTAGATTCACTCGTGACATATCAGGAGTTTGAGAAGGATTAACCGGGGGTAGAGGTTGTTGTACAGTCGGATTGGTACTAATGTATTAGGTGAACCATTCATTCATCATCTGATAGAAGGCTTGCTTAGCCTCACCATCACTGCTACTCATAGCCGGTCGGGAATCATCTTGCACCGTCCTTTGCACGAGAGCAGGCACATTGCTTTCAACATCGTCAGCTACAGCTCTATCAAGATCAATTTGCTATATAAAAGCACATTTCATTGTCATGATTCATCACACTATCATAGTTTCAGATATATGGCATGTATAGCTAGACTCACATACGCTATGGTAGTCCTAGAACTGACTAAACCATAGCTCTGATACCAACCAAATGTTACACCCCTAACCCGTAACCAACACCAGATTAAGGTTACGAGGCAATACCAGACAAACAGAACATTTCAGACCAATTCAGAATCACAGATATCATATATTATTAATACAGAAACATTTATTGCCAATTTATTTATCAATATGGTTTATGAGACCTAAAACATACATTTAAGGAAAGATCGAAACTAAACCGAACCTATTCAAAATTTACAGAACTTAACCAATTATTTCCTTATAATCATGGGCCTATAATTGTGATGTATGGAATGTGGTGAAAATGATTTGTGATATGTATGTTAAAATGAGGTTAATACAAAGAAAGTGTGAAAGAGTGAATTAGCAATAAAACTGTTTTGGACAATAGTAGTGACATGATTCTGAAAAATCACCAAAAATAGTAGAAATTGAATCCGAGACTGAACGAGATATCAAATTAAATATTAATGAGTCAATTTTCATATAAAAGAAACAGAGCAAGAAAAGAAGTTCTATATTTTGAGATATTTATGTTTTTGTGAGACTGGTTCAGAATGATTACATGATCCCCTATTCTGACTTTGGAAAATCACACAAATTTGGAGAAAAATAATTAGAGGCTCAAACTTATATTTTTAAAATACCTAATGAGTCTATTTTCAAGATAAATCAACAAAAACATTATCTGAGTTCTGTACTGTGAGATAATTAATTTTTAGTGAGAGAGGTTAGAACTGTCAGAAAGTGAAACTGGGGAAAATTTAATGAATAAACTGTACTAATTGGCTAAACCAAAAATTATGAAAATTTTATGGTAGAAAGATATGTGAGTCTAGTTTCAGGGGAAATTTACGGATCTTAATTTGGAGCTCTTTAGCTCGAGTTATAAATAAGTAAGTGACTATGATTCGTGTGGACAATTTGATGTGAGCATTTATTAGTAAATTGTGAAATCGTACTTACAAGAATGCTATATACATTAAGGATGTGGAATGGAGAGGAGGAGGGGGAAAATAAATATATGTGGAATACATGGAAACTATGGTATATGAAATATTGATATAATGAAATAAATGATATGTGTTTATAAGAAAACAGAAAGAGAATGATATGTATCATGACATTATATATATATATGACTAGTCTCAATGTAATGCTTGTTGGGCATGGAGTTGAATTGAAATGTTTCAGGCAAACATGTTATTCTCCGCATCTGAATTGTGGTATTTTATAAAGATATGATCTAGCTTTAAATATGAATGCTTGATGACTAAGCTGAAGATATTTGGTAAGATGATAATCTTGGTATAAATGTATAAGTGTGTAAGAGATTAAGGTTGACCAAAGCTTGGAAAATAGCCTAGGTATATCCCACACATGCAAAGACACGACCATGTGTCTCAGTCGTGTATGGAACATGACTTTGGGACACGGGTGTGTGGAACCTTAAAGCATGAAATTTCCAAGATTTTTGTAAGTTCTCGGTTTAGTCCCGAACCCTTTCTAAAGTATGTTTTGGGCTCCGTAGACTCAAATAAGGGACTATGTGTAAGTGAATGAACGTTTTCAAATTTGAATGAAATTTTATGGCCCGTATTTTAGTTTAGTGTTTGTATGTTTGTCTAGTAACACCTCATACATTATTCTGGCCTCGGGTAGGGGTAAGAGGTGTTACACCCACTGAACCATCACACCAATGTTAGCACCGGTTGCGGAACTAACTGAAATCGCAGCAAAGCTGCTAGCATATATGCAGCTCTAAGCCTTCAGTAGTGGTATTATAATTGGCACAAAGCCATCGATAACTGTATTATGTTTGGCACATAGCCTTCAGCGACGGTAATATAATCATCACACAGCCTTGGGTAAATATGATCGACACAGAGTCATCAATACGTATGTTAGGCACATAGCCACGGGTAAATATGTTTGGTACAAAGCCATAGTCAAGATGGCACAGAGCCATTTTTAGGTTGGCATAGAGCCATAATCAGAATACGCGGCTTTAAGCCGTCCGTCGATCCACAGTCGTCTCGTGCGACATGTGTAACATCCTAAAATTTAGGGTTTGTAACTTTTATCGGGTTTAACACAAATCGTGTAGGGTTGTGGTGGATTAATGTTTAGGGGCGTGCTTGGGGTGTCTAGGAAGGTCTGGGTTCAAGCCCTGGCCTTTGCAAAATTTTGTTTCTCTCTCTAAAAGAACCTGAGCGTTGGCACTTGGGCCTTATGAATTATTGTGGTTGCTTGTTATCACAAAAAGCCTGGTGGCTTTGTGGCTTGTAGCGTGTTTTGGCAGGTGAGGAGACTGGGGTTCGAATCCCATAGTGGGGAAAAGGTGTTAATTTTGCTGCTTGGGATAGCAAGAGTTAGTAGTGGGCTGAGACTCTATCGGATGGGAGTTTGAATGATAAGGGGAGAAAATCTGGGAGATTTTCATGGAATTTGAGGTGGGAAGGAGTTGTAGCCGTTTGGGAGTGTGTGAGGGTGCAATTTTGGCTAAGGGTTTGGGAAGTGTATTTTTGGCACTTGGGTAGTGAGTGAAAGTTGAAACCTCTTTTTGCTGCTATTCTTCTTTTCTCGTTTTGGTCTTTTTGGGTGTTAATTCCTCTGCCAACTCCTTTAGGTACCTTTAGGGAAGAGCCGAATTCTTGTTTCACTCTATGCCATTTGGCTAAAGTTTGTGCCTCTCTTTTCTGTTCTCTTCTAAGTTCTTGACCGAATATTACCCCAGGTTTTACCCAACACTGTGCCGAAATCCCATTCTTCTTCTTTTTCTTTTCCTTTCTCTCAAACCCTTCCGCTCTCTCGTCTCCTTTGCGTTTCTACTTTCAGAACCTTAGCCGAATATCTTTTGCTCATCTAGATCATCTTCTGTGTTAGCCGACTACCCCATTTTCTCTCTTTGTTAAATCTTTGTATTTCTTTAGTTATCTTTTTGATCTCTGCGACTGGCACCCTGTTAGTTTTGATTGAGTGAAGTCAGCGCCTCTCTATTGTGGTAAGAGTATCGTGTAGCTTGGGTTAATATTATTTCTTTTATTATTTACCTTAAGCCAAATTTTCCCTTTTTAAGTTTTCTGTGTTTGATGCATGGTGACCTTTATTCTTTGATGTATGTTCGCGGGGTTTAGCCATTACTGAAGGGCCGGAGGTGCGTAACGTTCTTGAGCCATCGGAACCCTGACTTCCAACACTTCGGTAGGCCAATTATCCCTTGATTTAAGAATTTTATGTTTTGGGGCTTTAGGCTATTTTCATCAATTAGTTGAATATGCTAAACTATTGTATGTGCAGTTGAGGGCCAAGATACGCAAGGGCGTTCCGAGTTGATCTAGACACTGTTGATCACCTTCCCTTAGATCGAGGTAAGTAGATGAGTGGGGTTAAGGTGGTTGTTGCGATTGATTGTAGTGGAGACTAACTGAATGATAGGTTGTTTGTAGGCTTTGGGTTTGTGGTGGTTTCCGTCACTTTCGCAAAACCAGGTGTGTAACTGTACATCACTGTTAATACTGTCCAAAAGCCAAAAGGTGTGTATTCACACCCCTATTTTACTGCAGAGCGGCAAAAGCCAAAAATCCAAAACGTCAATGTTTGTGAACTCACGAGGGTGTGAACGCTCACATGGTAAATCGAGCCCAAGTTGTGGGTGATAGACTATAGAGGCCGTCACGAGCATCCCCGTGGGCTAGGGCCGTTGTGGGCCTTGTTGGGCTGAGTAGGGAGCCTTAGGCCCATTCACACTGTTTTGGTCATATGGGTTTCCTGAGTCGTCGGGATGACTGTAGACCCTCCGAAGGGTCAAAAATTGTTTCCAAAACCCTAAAATTGGGTAAATGACCGAAATGCCCCTAAGGGGAAAAATTACCGTCTTACCCTCCTTTCTGACACAAAGATCGATACAATGCTAGGGGTAGGTGAGTGTTGTATGTACGACTCTTATATGATTGTTTTAGTATGACGTACTGCATACACGTGATATTTATGACACGACATCTGCATGGGGTTGGGTGTGTGGTATGGAGGAAGTACTGTACTGGTGACTATGTCACTATGATTATTACTGGTGGTTTACCATACTTACTGTTACCAGCAACTATGCTGCATTATTATTATTACTGGCAGCTTTGCTGCGATATTGGTGTGTTGGTTGGGTGGGTCGATTGATATCCCCACAGGTGTGTTGGTTGGTATGGGTGGTGTACTGGCTGGAATGGGATAGGTTACATTATGCATTTATACTGATACTGTATTGGGCTTAGGTCCACATTGCTACTGTTTGAGGGCTAAGGCCCAGACTGTACTATTACTGAATAAGGATTTTGGCCCAGATTGTTCTGATACTGTGTTATTCATTGTTTGGTTGTTATTGGGATTACACACTGAGTTTTTGTAAACTCACCCCGTTTCTAACTGTGCAAGTAATCCCTAAGCTTAGATGGTTTGGAGCTGCGAGGGACTCGTAGATGGCTACACTACTGTTTCTATTTCCTTTAATTGCAATTAGATTTCGTTTTGGGTTTTAATTTATGTAATAAGGCCGTTGGTGGGTTTTAAGTTTTAATTTGAATTGTGATTTCTTATACTAAACTGCTAGTCTAGGAAAACTCAAGTTTTCAAAATAGCATGATTTTCTAAGGAACACGAGCTTCCAACAACAAAGTTTTTAAAATGCTTTTGCGGTTTTAAATGAAGTAATATACCAAAGGCAAACAAATTGGTAAACATTTTGATGAGAACTTTAGTTAAATAATAATAAAAGGATTTAGATTCAATAATTGATTTTTACTGGAAAGATCAAATTTGAAAAACAATTTGATGTGACACGCCAGATTTGGCCGTAACGTCTAGGCCGGGTTTAGGGTGTTACATCCCGTACGACCTTAACATATGAATATTGGATCCACAGTCATCTTGTGTGACCCGTGCGACCCTATCAGAACAATACTTTCTCTTTATCAATGTCCCAACCCCATGCAATATGTCGTTTATATCATGCTCAATCATCACACGTGTATGCAGAATGGCCATGCTCAGTAACAATCATTTAAACATATATTAAAAGCATATCAGTTTTATAACCAAAGTCAAGTCAGTTAAAACACAATCATACAATCAAAGTCCAATTAGTCAAATTCATAGTCTAACCCAGTCATTTACCCACAAGGGCAAAATAGTTATTTTACCCTATAGGGGTATTTCAGTTATTTCGATAATTTTACAAATCGGGGGTATTTCTATAATTTTACAATCTAGTGGTATTTCGGTAATTTTAAAACTGAAGGTATTTCAGTAATTTTACAAACTGGGGGTATTTCGGTAATTTTACAAATCGGGGCTTTAATAACCCAAGAGAAGGTCCACCGTCACCTCGAGCGACTTAAGTAACCTAAACAAACACGCTCGTGTGGCATATTTAGCCTAAATTTAGATACGGCTATGTGTACACCATAGCCCAGTTCATTAATAGTCACTTGTCGTAGATTTTATCTGTGTGGGCCCATGAGCCCATTGGGCCCACATGACCCATGGAGGCCCAAAACAGTCGAGGTCATGTGCACGACATGACAAGTCTATCTACTTCCCACTTAACAGCAAAATTTACCCACGCGGGCCCATGGACCCATTGGGCCCATCGGCCTATTTAACCCAGAACTATCACAACTGTACGAATGACGTGGCCCAGTCCAAAACTTACCACATAACATACATTTTATCCGTGTGGGCCCACAAGCCCATTAGGCCCACACAGCCCAATCCGACCCAACGTGGCCTAGAACAGCCTATGCCATGTACGCGACATGACAAGCCCAACCATATTCCACCTAGTAGTTGATTTGACACAAGCGGGCCCACAAGCCTATTGGGCCTATTCGGCCCATTTCGTGGCCCACTACGGCCTAAGCCCATGAATTTGCTCATGGTGGCCTTCCTCGTCGTATGCCCAGATTTCGTTAGCTCGGTTCACCACACACGTGATCACACGCTCGTGTGGCATCATACGCCATATTTCCTGTTTTTCGACATTTTGCCTATCTACAGTCATAGGTTTCGGTGTACGGTTACACCCCTTGCTAACGAAAAGGAGTAGAAACCCTCGAGAACAAAACCTTGATTGAACGAGCGTGGTCTAGCCCACCAAAACTATTGACGAAATCGGATAACTGCCCCTTGATAAATATCTACGTTCAAATGGACCTATTAACCATTACCATATGCGCAAGTAACTTGAACCAAGTGCAAAGCAACTTACCGAAACATGGTACTACAAAAGGCTGAAAGAGGTATTCGACCTACAATGGCAGACCTAAAAGTATACCCTTAAATCGAGGTACCAAATGGGACAATCATTACCCTATCAAAATCGGCATAGAGAAGAAGTTGTCAAAAGAAGGCAATAATAACCGATATAGAGAGAGACAGAGTAAGGGTACTGCATGGCTAGATTAAAGAACACTTACCCAGTCAAAACAATCACGAATGGGGTATGAAGAATTCGGCCAGTTTCACAGAATTAAGAGCAGAAGATAGAGTGTATTCAACCAGTGTTGAAAGAAAGAAACGAGAATCGGTAATAGAAGAGAGAAAGAAAGATTGCCCAAAAATAGAAAGAAATAAAGAGGGAGAGAAGCCAAGAATAGGCCAAGAGAATAAGAGGGAAAAAGTAAAAAAAGAGGTAAAGGAATGTTTGCGAAAACCAAACCCAAAAGCACTAAGGTAATCGACCTAATCACAAAATGATAAGAGGAGAAAGGAAAAATGTAATAAACCAGAACCAAAAAGTTACCCGAATAGAAAAATTGCAGTTATTCGGCTTCGAAAAACAAAGAGTATAAAGAGCCACAATGAAAAAAGGTAAAAACCAAAAATAAGGAGAGAAAGGCATGAAATGTCAGAAAAAAACCGAGAGACCCTTAAATGACCCTTAACGAACACGGCTCCCATAAGTAATGCCCAAAACAGATTTCCCCTAATGCCTAAAGACCAAATTTGGCACAACTCCTTCCCTTTGAAATTTCCTATTTTTCCTCCATAAATCACTCCATAATCCACTCTCTGATTTCCTTTTCAACCCCTTCCTTAATTTACTCCTCCAAAAACCCATTCAAATTCCTCAAGACCCATTCAAACTTAGAGTCCCCACCTAACTCAAATACCAGCCGTCCCGTGTAACAAAACAAATACTTCTCTTATGCTGCACCAACACTCGAACCTCAGACCTTAAAGTTACTCTACACGCCACCTTTCCACCACACCACAGGCTCCTTTTGTGATAAAAATCATCCATAATTAATTATAAGACCTCTGTGCTAGTGTCCAGATTCACTTAAGAGGAAAAACTAAATTTTTTCTAGACTTCTCCAACACTCCTCAAGACACTTAGCCACTGAAGCAGGCATTTATTTGTGTCATTTCTTGCACAACTAACTACATACGTCAAGCCTTCTCACTGTTCCCTTGCTTAAGGCCCATTCCTTCTAAGCCCAAATTCAGGGCGTTACACGTGTGATCGGTCGTGTGGCCAAGTCAGTAGCCTCTTTAATTTTCACACAGCCTAAAATACGGGCGTGTCTTGTGCCCGTGTGGATAAGTCAGTATGTCTGCCCTATTTTGCCACGGCTTAGACACACGGGTGTGTCTCAGGCTGTGTGAGGCACACGGCCTATTCACACCGACGTGTGACCTTTTCAAAGTTGAAAGTTTTCTAAGTTTCTGAAACTTTTATATGCTATCAGATTGGTCCCAAATACATGAGTTAGGCTTTGTATGCTCGATTTAAGTTCTTATTGAATGTGAATGAATGGCATTTACTGTAATGATATGATATTTTGATAATGATTGTTTTGAATATTATTATAAGTCTATAAATGCCTCTTAACCTATTCTGGCGACGGTTACGGGTTAGGGGTGTTACATATACCCTATGCTCAGAAAGGCTTAATTAAGATTACTAGTCCAAACTAAACCCTAATTGTAACATATGCTTGAGAGGGATTATATTAAGATTAGTCGTCCGGGCTAAATCCTTTTTATAATGAGGTCATTAGGATTACTCGCCTAAGCTAAATCCCGTCTGCAACAAATGCAAGACCTCATTCACTTCGAGAAAGCACATATACTCATCAAAATTCAATATTCAAACAAGACTTTACCTTTTTTTGTAACAATTTGAAGCATGTATTCATTTCTTATATTGTAATATCCAAGCAATTCACACAAATATAATTCACATTTCATACAACACAACATTCAATTAAACATATTTACATGTTCGATTAAGTTTCAGAACTTTAGAATTTTTCATCAAATAAGTTTCAGCACTTATTTTCTATAAATTTTAGAATTTTTCATCAAATTTCAGAACTTTACATTTTAGTCCCTAAATCATGTTTTCATCAAAAATCAATTTGTAAAAGTTGTTTATCTATCAACAACCTTTCATTTTCTACCATAAATTTCTAATTTTCAGCATATACATCCATGACCTAATTTTCATACTTTGATAACTATTCAAATTGATCCCTCAAATAGATAGATTAAGTTATCCCCATCTTAAAAATATCAAAATTACTAAAAATAGGACAAGGAAACTTACCCAATTAAGCCATGAAAGTTTATTTTCTCTCTTCTAGGGTTTCCATGTATTTTTGGGGAAGATGATTGTAACAGCCCAGTTTTGGCTAAATCAAAGCAGTGGTTATGGAACCATAAATATGATGTCAGAAAATTATTTTAATATTGTTTTATGTGTTTACAGCATGATAGCATGTATGTGTGAATGTTTCGTAAAGAAGTTTTGCCGTTTCAATACTCAATTTGTGAAAAAGGACTACATCACGTAAAATGTAAAATGCATGTTCTATTAGTTAAAGGTGTCAAGTAGCTATGGCTTTTAATTATGATGGCCTTAAGTGGTAATTAGACCATTTTAATTGTGAGTGGACAAAGATGGACAAGCATTAAGTGACTTTTAAGTTATATTATTAAGGTTATTTTTGTAATTTGGTTAAATAGTTTAATTAAATAAAACAAAATGAAATTGTTGTCCATCTTTCTCTTTTAGTAGAAAAGACAAAGAAGAAGAAGTCATAGAAGTGGTTTTCAAGTTTGGCACTTGTAAGGTTAAATTGGTCAGTGTTTTGAGCTCGTTTTTTGATGATTTCTATGTTTTTGTAATCGTTGGAGCTTAATCTAGCTAGCCCGTACCTTTAATTTTGAAACTATTAAAGATTTTAAGTGTTTCCATTATTGAATCTATGTGTTCTTTGATGTTTAATGTTGAATTACGAAAGCTTGAAGATGGATTTTCATGTTTTGTAAAGTTATTTTTTATGAAAATGCATAATAGGGATTAAATTGTGAAATGCGCAAATTGTGTGGTTGAAATGGAAAATAAATGAAAGTTTTAAGCTGCTAGGGACCTATAAATAATTTGGCCAAGCTTGGGTTTATTGAAATTATGTGAATTTTGTGTTTTGTGAAATAATGATTAAATTGTTAAAAGGCTTAAAGTTTAGGGGCTAATGTGCAAATAGGCCTAAATGTATGTTTTGGTCTAAATTGAATGAATGGTTGATTAAATAAGTTAATTTTGAATTCATATAGATCAAGAAGAAAGAATTCAGATTTAGATGGGGGGAAAAGCAAGGTTATCGAGTAGTCGACCCGATCTGTCAATTCTGAATACGAGGTAAGTTCGTATGTGATGATTACATTATAAATGTATGTTAAAATGCTTTAATATTGCATAAATTGTTAAAACAGGGTTATGAATAATATATGAAGTGTGAAAACAACTCTACGAATGTATTCGATGAAAGAAAGGAAAAGTGTGAAAGCCCGGTTGAACCTTAAAAATAGTTTTTGATACTATTGAAATGTCAGCAAGTGATACGTTGAGTTGGCTTTGGGCCATGACATTTGCACTTCGGGTGCGTATTTTACTGATTTGGCTTCTGGCCATGCATATTGGATGATTTGGGTTTAGGCCATGATAATAGTTCTTCGGATAAGTTACCTTGATTTGGCTACGGGCCATGGTATAGGTACTTATCGTACAAGACTCTTGAGTATCCAATTTTTATTCAAAATGGTTCAACAGGTGAATGAGCGATGTGGATGAGAAAGAGGTTAGTACGAGGCGATACAGGTATGTACTAAACCCATTCTAGTATTAAATAGTGAAAGTTTGATGAGATGATATTTGATCATGTTTTGAGAAATGAGAAAGGTTTGTAGTTAATGTGTATATGGTTTTGTCATATGTAATTGGTTGATTTGCATTAATTCGATGAATTAAGTTATCACCTACGAGCTTACTAAGCTATGAAGCTTATTTCGTGTTACTTTTCTATGTTTTATAGTGAATCAAGGCTAGCTCAGATCCAGGAGTCATCGGGAGCATCATCGAACTAACAAACATCTAAGTTGGTACTTTTGAATTATACATTTATGGTATATGGCATGTATAGGCTAGATATGGTATTTTGGTTGTGATTATTACCATGAGATTTGGCTTGTAAATGATGTTAATATTGATGTGTGTTTGGCTATTAGAAATGACTTGTAAATGTATATGTTTTGGTTTGTATAAATATAGCCATAAGTAATGGCTTATTTTGGTTTGTTTTGGCATGGTTATAACCAAGACATTATGGAAGTTAAAATGGTTATGTGAATTATGATAAATGAACCATATTGTTTGATATTGTTTTGGCATGTATTTGGCTAAGTAAATGGTAGTGATTTGAGAATTAGAATAGATGAAATTATAATGGCATGATTTGTACAATTGGTTGATGATTTTGGATGCTTAATTGTATAATGAAATGGTTATTTTTCCTTGTGTAGGTACTTTGAAGTTGGGGTGGCAAATTGGTCTTGCGAATGGCCTATTTTTGTCCACACGGGCAGAGACATGGCCGTGTATCCCTTGATGTTGAAATTGGATTGAAGTCAGTATGCTCCACATGGTCTCACAAACGGGCGTGTGACTGACCGTGTGGTACAACTCAGTATTCCCCTTAATTGGCACACGGCCTAGCACACGAGCATGTGACATGGCCGTGTTGCATAAGCCAGTATAGGCTATAGGTTTGGCACGGCCTAGCACACGGGCGTGTGTGGCCACTTCGAAGGGCACACGAGTTAGAAACACAGGCGTGTGGTTGGCCGTGTAAGCTAAGTCAGTATGTATACCCTGTTTCCACACGGCCTGAAACACGAGCATGTCTGGAGCCGTGTGAGGCACACAGTCTGTTCACACGGGCATGTGACCCCTATATGGTTGAAATTTTTCTAAGTTTCCAAAATTTTCGTATGTTATCGGTTAAGTCTCGAACCACCTCTAAAGCATGTTTAAGGCCTCATAGGCCCTTATAATTAAGCACATAATCAAT
The DNA here is from genome assembly GCF_007990345.1 of Gossypium hirsutum. Taxonomy (NCBI): domain Eukaryota; kingdom Viridiplantae; phylum Streptophyta; class Magnoliopsida; order Malvales; family Malvaceae; genus Gossypium; species Gossypium hirsutum. The sequence continues at coordinate 43,068,273 of NC_053432.1, forward strand.
AAAATAAAAATAAAGCACATAATCAATAAAATTTTCTTATTGGGATTTTCACATGACATTTCTAACATATTACGAAACATTTAATAAAATAGAAATAAATTTTATTTTCGGATCGGATTTGTGGTCTCGAAACCACTGTTTCGATCCATTGAAAAATGGGCTATTACATCAGCCCCATATTTTCAGATTTATCAACAGGTGGCTTGTCCAATCGTAAAGGTTTTACACCTTGAGGAGCTACAGGAACTTGTTGGGGATTAGGTGGGGGTGGAGGTTGCTAAGCAGCCGGATTTGTTTGAACAAACTTCGTAAACCACTTCATCATCTGGAAGAAGGCTTCCTTGGCCTCTCCTCCTTGACTATCTGATACGAGTCTCGACTCCGGTTGCGCTACTCCGTGAACAAAGACTAGCACATTACTCTCAACATCATCACTCGATTGGGATCCATTTACTATATAAAACACGATTTAAAATTGTCAGGAGATATCACACTATCACAAGTTATATATGGCATGTATAGCTAGACTCTTACATACGCTACGTTAGTCGTAGAATCAACTAAACCATAGCTCTGATACCAATAAATGTAAAACTTTCCACCCGTATTCAACATCAGAATAGGGTTACAGAGCATTATCAAACTTTTTACACAACTAAACATACATTTCTCATACATTTTTCTAATTCAAATATAAATCATTCACAAACATCCATACTGTCCCTAATACGAGCTTACGAGGCCCAAATCATGCATTCGGGGTGATTCAAGACTAAATCGATAACTTATGAAATTTTTGGAAGATTTAAAATTTTTTACAGAATACAGGGGACACACACTCGTGTGTCTCACACGGCCATAGACACGTCCGTGTCACAAGCCATGTGGACATTCCAAATGGAATCACATGGCCGTGTCCCAGCCCGTGTCCAACCCCGTGTAACTCTCTGACTTAGGTTACATGGCCAACCACACGCCCGTGTGAGTAGCCCGTGTGCCGTACGAAATGGCCTCACACGACTGTGTGCTAGGCCATGCCAATCCTGCAGGGTATACAGACTTACGCCACATGACCAAGTCACACGCCCGTGTGCTGAGTCCTGTGGTACATACTGACTTGATTTCTAAATCAACACCACCGTGTGTCACACACGACCAGGTAACTTGACTGTGTGTTACACACAGTAGAGACACATGCCCGTGTGGACAAAAATAAGCTATTTACCAAACCATCTTGCCACTCAAATTTGCATACACCTACACCAAACCAAATGGAACCAAACAAGACATAAATAGGCATTCAGTAAATCTCAAATAAGCTTTATTTATACTATATCAATACTAACAACCCAAGGTACACAAATACTATAATGTGTCATTCAATTTCATACCAAAACTCGTAACCTCACATCATCAATAAAAGCACATTCAGATAAGCATCACCTTACCAAAAATCACAAACATACCAATCTCAAATGTCAACCATTTAGTACTCTAACTACCAATTTACAACAAGCATATAAATGGAAATTTTACACAATAATTCAAAAGGCCCTTTCATATATATACAACCATCACCAAGCATACCAAAATAAACCAAATCTCATGGCTACACATAACAATCCACATAACATTTACAAGCCAATTCAAATGGCAAAATTCATTACTATCATATATACCAAAATGACCAATTCCCATACATTCCATATAACCAAAAACATAGATTCAAAAGTACCAAAGTGATAGCTTGATAGTGTGATGGGATCTCTGGCGATTCCCAAATCCGAGCTAGCTTTGATTTCACTATAAAACACGGAAAAATAAGCAATGTAAGCTTTAAATCTTAGTAAGCTCATATGAAAATAATAAGCAAAACTCACCACTCGATTACCATTTAAGAATATTAATATAACATACTACAAAACATTTAATCACAATGTTAACATAAATTCAATCTCACATTTAACCATGAATTCACAACTTCCACAGATTTAATGCTTATATAATTTTTGTATATACTAGTACTGATACGTATATAGTTCTCACCATTTCATATCTTTGATATACCCGTTGAACCATTCAGAATACTATCAGATACTTGGGAACTCGCACCCTAAGTGCCACATATATTGTCGAAGCTATCTCGATCTCATATCACATATAATGCTCACTCTCGAGCTATCAACGGGTCTGCTCACACAAGTTGACAGTTATGACAAACTACACGGTGCTGCTCATAGAAGTTGACGAGAATCTACAACACATGCCGTATAACTCAGCCACCGGTAGGACATATAGACCAGCATCCAACCACATAACCCTAAATGAAATATCATTTGTATCCTAATCTATTCCTAAGGTTCAACCAGGATTTCACTGTAACACCCCTCACCCGTATTCAATGCTAGAATAGGGTTATTGAGCGTTAACGAACTTAGAAAACAATTAAACCACTACTTATCATACATTCCCACAATTCAAGCATTTATTTATTCAATATCAATCAATTTGTCCTTAATACGAGCCTACGAGGCCCTAAACAGAAATTGAGGGTGGTTCAGGACCATACTGATAACTTTGGAAACATTTGGAACACTTATAAAATTTTTCTCAAAAAAGGGGACACATGCCCTTGTGGCCAGGCTGTATGTCTCATACAGGCATGGACATACCCGTGTCACAGGCCTTGTGGACATTTGAAATGGGAGCATATGGTCGTGTCCTAGCCCATGTCTGATCCCATGTAACTCTCTGACTTAGGTCACACGGCCAACACACATGCCCGTGTGTGAGGGTGTCTCGAGCATACTGACTTGGTTTCAATTTCAACACTAGGGTACACACGGCCGTGTACTTGACTGTGTGTCACACACGGCTGAGACACATGCCCGTGTCTGTGCCCGTGTGGACAAAAATAGTCTATTTACCAAGTCATTTTGCCACCCAAATTTAGGCACACCTATACAACTCACATGGCATAAAACATTGCATCAAAAAGCATATAATTCAATTTCAAATCAAACATGATTTATACCATTTCCAACACAAATCAATATAAAACATAAATACCACATTATGCCATTTAAATTCATACCAATTCTTATCTTCTAAAATCATCAAAATAACCATTAACAAATATGCATTATTTGGCCCAATTTTACAAGCATACCAATAACCAAAAATCATCAATTTGACACTCATAACACATATTACCATCAATCATCACTAAACCATTAACCAAATCAACTCACAAGACATAATCATATATATATATACATGATTCCAACATACCAAATATACCAAAATAAGCTATCACTTATAGCTATATATGTAACACCCCACACCCGTGCCCTACGCCGGGATGGAGTATGAGGCATTACCCAACTTGAACTCATGCATACAAATGTTTTCATATCACCAAAACATGGTTAAATTAAAAACATTTTCAGTTTTTATAATAAACTCCATAATAAGACCCTACGAGGCTTAAAACATCCAGTGGAGCCCATTCGAAATTAATCTGGGTCCTTCAAAGAATTCTGAAAATAACACTTAACATAGGGGCACACGCCCATGTGAGAGGGGCGATACACCCGAGTGACCATTTAGGCATGGTCTTGCTGATAAGCCGTATGGCTCACATGGCCTAGGCACATTGGGGCACGCTCGTGTCCTTTACCTGTGTAAACTTATTTTCTAATTTGAACCTACATGGAACCATGGAACACGTCATGGATCTTTTCCAATTTAGATGGTAAAGCTAATCGATAGGCTACCAGCCCGACTCTCTCAATCACTTCATAAGGTCCGATAAAACGCGGACTTAGTTTACCCTTTTTACTGAATCTAAGAACCTTTCTCCACGAAGATACTTTTAGAAATACCTTATCACTGACTTGAAACTCGATCACTTTTCGTTCCAAATTCGCGAACGATTTTTGTCTATCTGAAGCAGCCTTTAAACAATCACGAATTACCTTAACTTTTTCTTTGGTCTCCTTGACTAATTCGACCCCATGAATCTGACTCTCTTTAAGCTCGATCCAGTACAAAGTCATTCGACACTTACACCCATACAATGCTTCAGAAGGTGCCATCTTCAAACTCGACTGAAAGTTGTTATTATAAGCAAACTCCACCAGCGGCAATTACTTTTCTTAACTACCCTGAAACTCTAATACACAACATCAGAGCATGTCTTCCAAGGTCTGAATTACTCTCTCTGAATGGCCATTGGTCTGCGGGTGGAAAGTTGTACTGAAATTTAACTTTGTACCCGAAGCTTCTTAGAGCTTTTCCCAAAACCGCCATGTGAACCTCGGGTCTCTATCTAATATCATCGACAAAGGTACTCCGTGTAACTTCACAATTTCCAAAATATATAACTCGGCTAGCTTGTCGAGTGGGAAATTGATGCGTATTGGAATAAAATGAGCCGACTTTGTCAGTCGATCAACCACAACCCACACATCGTCTTTCTTCCTTGGGGTCACCGGCAAACCAGTTGCAAAATCCATAGTAATTTGATCCCACTTTCACTTTGGGACCATAATAGGCTGAAGTAAACCCGAAGGTACTTGATGCTCAGCTTTCACTTGTTGACATACTAGGCATTTGGATACGAACTCTGAAATATCTCTTTTCATCATCGGCCACCAATACATTTTGTTCAAATCATTGTACATTTTCGTACTCCCGAGGTGCACTGATAAACAACCACTATGTGCCTCATCTAAAATCTTTCAAATCAATTCGGTGTCCATAGGAACACAAATCCTTTCCCGAAATCTCAAGCAACCATCGGAACCAATCTGAAAATCTGAGCCTCACAAATTTCTTGAAGAAACGTCAGTCTAGCTTTTAACTCTGCTAGAACCGAACCATCCTCTAAAAAGGTCAATCGGGTGTTCATTCTTCTCAGTGCAAAGAATAATTTTCTACTTAATGCATCGACGACCACGTTTGCTTTTCTCAGATGGTAGTCGATAATCAACTCATAATCCTTTAATAGTTCCAACCATCTCTGTTGCTTCAGATTTAAATCCTTCTGGGTCATCAAGTACTTAAGACTTTTATGATCGGTGTATACATGGCATATCTCTCCGAACAAATAATGTCGCCAGATTTTCAGAGCGTACACTAAGGCAGCCAACTCTAATTTTCAGAGCGTACACATCCCAACCCATTTTGAGAAGTATCACTATAAATCACAAACTCTTTTCCTGATTTGGGTTATACTAATACTAGAGACTCAGTGAATAACATCTTCAACTTCTTGAAACTCTGCTGACACTTATTCGACCATTCAAACTTAACTCCTTTTTACAGGCACCTTGTCATAGGAGTCGCAATCATTGAGAAGTCCTTTACAAATCATCTGTAATAACCAGCCAACCCTAAAAAGCTCCTAACCTGAATCACACTCTTTCGCAGCTTCCATTCAACAATAGCAGAAACCTTGTTGGGGTCGACCCTAATACCATCACACGAGACAATATGACCCAAAAAGCTGACTTCTCGAAGCTAAAACTCACTTTTACTAAATTTTGCATACAACTAATTGTCCCTCAGAGTTTGCAAAACTGTTCTCAAGTGTTCAACATGTTCTACCTTGTCTCCAGAATAAATCAGGATATCATCGATGAATACAACAACAAACTTATCTAGATATGGCTGAAATACCCTATTTATTAAATCCATAAACACGGTGGGAGCATTTGTTAAGCCGAAAGGCATGATGAGAAACTCATAGTGGCCATACCGTATCCTAAAAGTGGTTTTAGGCACATCTGCCTTTTTAACTCGTAGTTGATAGTAGCTAGATCTCAAGTCTATCTTAGAAAACCATGTTGCTCCCTTTAGTTGGTCAAACAAGTCGTCAATTCGTGACAACGAGTATTTGTTCTTGATCGTCCTTTTTATTTAACTGCCGGAAATCTATGCACAATCTCATAGATCCAACTTTCTTTTTCACAAACAACACCAGAGCACCCCACAGTGAAAAGTTTGGTCTTACGAAACCCTTGTCGGTCAATTCTTGTAACTATCACTTTAGTTCCTTTACCTCAGTCGAGGCCATCCGGTGTGGAGCGATTGAAATAGGCGTGGTCCCTCGCATTAGCTCTATAGTAAATTGAACCTCTATATTAGGGGTAGCCCAGGCAATTCTTTCGAGAATACATCCACATACTCACTTACAACCGACACTGACTCAATCTTCAACTCTGATTCCTTAGTATTCATTACAAAAGCCAAATAAGCTTCACATCCTTTCCTCAAACATTTCTGGGCAGACATTAAGGATATTACAATAGGCAAGTTCCCTGGTTCACCTGATTCAATCCAAAGGGTTTCACCGTTTTCACATTTTAGTCTAATAACCTTTTGTCTATAGTTTACTACAGCATCATGGGATGTCAACCAATCCATACCCAAGATGACATCAAACTCATCAAAGGGTAACAGTATCAAATCATCCAGAAAATAATAACATTTAACTACTAAAGGACATTTCTTGCATACTTTATCAACTATCACATGTTTACCCAACGGGTTAGACACTTTAACCATAAACTCCATAGACTCAACAGGTATATTCATGCTAGACACCAATTTTATGTATGAATGAGTAGAACCAGGGTCGATTAAAGCAATAACAGTATTATCATAGAGAGAAAATGTACCGGTGATCACATCAGGAGAGGATGCATCTTCACATGCACATATGGCATAGGTTCTAACTGGAGTTATATCTTCAGACCTTACGGTGGTGTCTCTCATCACATTCTTGCTACCAGCCCCAACTCCAACATTCTTCTAAGGCCTTCCTTTAGAATTGGTGCCACTTGGCCTTGTACTTTGAAATTTTTCTTCATCATTCATATCAGGGCAATCCTTGATAAAGTGATCTTGAGAACCACACCTGAAACAAGATCCATTGTTCATTCTACACTTACCGAAGTGATTTCTACCACAACATCGGTACTCTAGTTCAGAAGATCTGACATTGGCCACACTAGACACTGATGTAGCTCGAGACTTAAAATCTGATTCTTGCTTCTTACAATCTCGGTATGAATGTCCAACAGATGCATGGAAATGAGAGTAGACATCTCTGGATTTCTTAGACTGAAATGGAAATGACTTGTTCGCATGCCTCTTCCTTTCATCTCTGGTTTCAACTTCAGTTTTCTTCTTTTCCTTAATTAATTCCTTGACTTTACTAGCCCGATGAATGAATACTATGAACCCTTTCAACTCAAAGAAACCCACTAACAGTCTAATGTCCTCATTAAGTCCGTCTTTGAACCTTCGACACATCTTAGCCTCAGAGGATACACACTCCCGAGCTTACTTAATAAGTTGGATGAACTCTCTTTCATATTCAGTAACCGTCATGCGGCATTGTTTCAAATCAAGAAATTCATTACGCTTTTGATCCATAAATCTTTCACTGATGTATTTCTTCCAGAATTTCTCTTCGAAGAATTCCCATGTGACCCTTTAGTGAGGCACCACTGATACTAATGCCTTCCATAGTAGCATGACGAGTTTCTCAACAAAGATATGGCACACTTCAAGCATTCTTCAGGAGTGCAGGATAATTCATTGAATACCCTAATGGTATTCTCAAGCCAGAATTCTGCCCTTTCGAGGTCATCATCTTTATTAGCACAGAAATCCTCGGCTCTAAGCTTCCTGATCCTGTCCATTGGAGGTCTATTTCACCTCTCAAGGTCCATACCCCAGGGTACTACGGGAATGGTTGAGGAATAGGTGGGGGTGGAGGGGGTTGAGTATTCGGGTTCGCTCGGATGGACACTGTGTACCATTCATTCATCATGTGAATAAAGGCCTCCCGAGTCCCTTCTCCCCCTCCCTAACTAATTGTGGGAGGTTGATTATTGAATGGCACCGCCCTTTCAGTGGGAGTAGATGTGTTACTTTCTACTTCATCCGCCATAGTTCGATCGGGATCCGATACTATATGAAAATAAAATTAAAAAGAAATCAAGAGCCGTCACTCTATCACAATTTATCTATAGCATGTATAGCTAGACTCGTACACACGCTACATTAGTCTGAGAATCGACTGAACCGTAACTCTGATACCAAAAAGTGTGACACCCTAAACCCGTGCCCTACACCAGGGTGGAGTATGAGGTATTACCCCAACTTGAACTTATCCATACAAACGTTTTCATATCACTAAAACATGGTTAAATTAAAAACTTTCTCAGTTTTTATTATAAACTCTATAATAAGAGCCTATGAGGCTCAAAACATCCATTGGAACCCATTCGAAATTAATCTGAGTCCTTCAAAGAATTCTAAAAATAACACTTAACATAGGGGCACACGCCCGTTTGAGAGGGGCAACACGCCTGTGTGACCATTTAGGTTTGGTCGTGCTGATGGGCCGTGTGGCTCACACGGCCTGGACACATTGGGACACACCCGTGTCCCTTACCTGTGTGGACTTATTTTCTAATTCGAACTTACAGGGGCTTTCACACAGCCCAACACATGCCCGTGTCCATGAACCGTGTCCTTCACACGGCCATGGCACACCCGTGTCTTAGCTTGTGTGGAAAAACATGGACATTTTGTTTCTGAAGTCAGCAATACTTAAGGGCCATAAGGCCAAGGCACATGTCTGTGTGGTAGGCCGTGCCCTTCACACGGCTAAGAAACATAGCAGTGTCTCTGTCCGTGTGTTTACTACCATGCATACTAACTTGAAATTTTTACGTGCAGGGGACACATGGCTGAACAACACACCTATGGGGTTGACCGTGTGTGTGTGTCTACCCATGTGGACAAAATAAGGCTATTTACAAAGCCTTTTTGTCACCCTTACTTATGTAACCTGCATAAAATCACCCTATAATAATATAAGGGCACATCACATAGCCAAAATAACCAAAAGGGATAATATATCATTTATGCAATTTACTCATCCACATCATCTTCTATTTATAAATCAAAATGAGTATTGACCATCATCTATGGCCTTATACAAAATAAGTATCATGTTCATCATATGAGCCAACACATTATGGCTAGCTAACAAAACACTAAACAAAGACTTGAGTCCCTATACATGCCATAAAACAAAATAATGAAACTAACTATACCAAGGTCTTAAGTGATAGTGTGATCGAAGCTTTGAGAAGTCACTGGATCCTTGATGTTAGCTAAGCGGTACTATAAGGAAAGAAAAGAAAGGAGGGTAAGCATGGGAACTTAGTAAGTATGTATATGCAAATAAAGTGTAATTAAAAGAAAATCATATCGTCAAAAGATGACATATCACGCTCAAAAGATATAAATCACTTAATATCTCTATCTTACTCTTCATTTTATTCATATATACTTAATGCACCACGCTCTTGACTCAGGTCTTAACCATGAGTTAAATATATGTACCTCATCAAGGTTTCCATCAACTAAGTCTTTGAGTTACCCGTTGAACTCTTAGAATACATACGGATACGCGAGGAGTTTACATTTAAATGCCATATAAATAGTCAAAGCTACCTCGTGCTATGAAACACTCACTTTGAGCTACTCATGGGCCTTTTATCAAGTCAGGACCCGGACCCCATAGCTATTATGTAACGTTTTCTCATTGAGCCACTCACGGGTCTGTACACAAAGTCAGTACTCGGACCCACGTTGCCTATAGCATTTATCTCATGCACTCAGACTCAACTCATGAGTTCAGACTACAAAAATTTTATAACATACCCATTTGTATCCTACGATATGTCTAAGGTCCAATGGGGTTGCATAACTAGCAGAATAGCATCGTACTTGCTCGCAATGTGCTTTACTCACATAACATGTCGTTTATACATTCATGGCAACAAATAGAATTTAGATACATAGCAACAATGAGCCAATTACAGATGTATATTATCAAAATATTCCAAAGTAAGCTTCAATAACACATTAGTCACATATGTACTTACCTCAATACAAAATGATGAAGATGAACTTAATCCTCGTAAACTTTGTTCTTACCCTGATCAAGACCCGAATCACGTTTCTCTTGATCTAAATTTATAAAGTTCATTTACATTAGCACATCAATTTAGACACTCCAAATTTCATAGTCGGGGAAAATGACTATTTTGCCCCTAGACTTTCACAAAATGACCATTTTACCCCTATGCTCGAAAGTCAATTTTTATCTATTTTCTCCCTATTATAAGCCTAGCCGAACCCTTTTTACTCTTATAATAATCCAAAATTTCCTCTATTTCATACTTTTATCATCTATTTTACAACTTATGCAAAATAGTCCCTATTAAGGTTTTCATGAGAAATCCCTTCACAAAAGTTGTTTATTACTCATCTAAGGCTCATATTCCTCCACAAAAATTCAAAAAACAACCTAAATGCTCTTGTGGAAAAACCCTAGACTTCCAACCATTTTGTAAAATAGTCCCCTTATTAGAAAGCTCATGACACAAGGGTCTAAAAAATGTAAATATCATTAAAAAAACTCATTAAAATCACTTACTTGTAGAGAGACTAAGTGGCTAAAAATTTTGAAGCTCAAAAACCTTCTAATGGCTGCATTTTTTGGTGACGAAGAAGAAGAGGAAAAGAAGTTATCTTTTTCTCTTTATTTTATTCTTATTCTAGTCAAAATTGGTCACCAAAGCGCCTAATTTGAACATTTCTCTTTCTTTTGTCTCCTATGGCCACTAGCCTAAGCATTGGGGGTCTAATTCCTCTTTAAAGGCTCCAATTTAGGTTCTTCAGATAATTGACAACCTTATCTAACAAAATAGGACTTTTTCACTTTATACGATTTAGTCATTTTTCGTAATTAAGCAAGCAATCGCTAAAATTAATTCACCAAAATTTTCATGCACTTATCTAATTTGCTGCAATACATAGAATAATATTTAAAATAATTTCCTTGACCTCGGGTTAGTGGTTTTGAAACCACTTTTCTGACTAGCCCCAAAATTGGCCTGTTAGAATATATACATACCGAAATATAAACATTTACAATGCCAATTCATCTGGCCAAAATCATTATCAAGTCATAACCAAAATGATCAAATTCCCTGTACAAGCTATATACTTAAAATACCAAAGTTCTTAGGTACCAACAGATAGGTAGATAGTGTGAAGTGATCTCTGACGATCCCCAAATCCGAGCTAGCTTTGATAACACTATAAAACACAGGAAAAATAAACAAAGTAAGCTTTAAATCTTAGTAAGCTCGTATGAAATAAACTCAATACAATCTCATAAATATAATTTAATAATTTGAATATACAAACATATAACGTACAATAATTAACAAACTTTTCAAAAACTCAATTATGAGAGTATACAATTCGTTCACAAGTTTTTTCGATTTGAAACTTATATAATTCATGCACGTATCTGTATCATCTAACATCAATCTCAAACTCATCCACGTATATTGTATACCCATTGACCCATTCGAAATAGAGGTCGAATACTTAAGAGTCTCGCAAACTAAGTACTATACCATGGCTCGAAGCCAAATCAGCTAGTATTCATGGCTTGAAGCAAAATCGGTATAACTCGCACCCGAAGTGCTAATATCATGGCCCAAAGCCAGCATATATATCCCCTAATGACATGTCACTAGTATCCTAAACTATTCCTAAGGTTCAACTAGGATTTCGAATGCCGAATTTCTATCGAGTCAATGTCGATCTTATCCAAAGTCTTGTATTTACAATTTATATACTATCAAAGCATTTAAAACACATTTATAATGAAATTTATCACATACGAACTTACCTCGAGTTCAAAAATGATGAAATTGGTCGATTAATCAAGTACTTTGTCTTTTCCCGGATCTAATTCCAAATTCTGTATTTCTTGATATATATAATATCAAATTTAGCTCATTTAATTATCCCTCAATTCAATTTAATCCAAAACACACTTCAAAGTACATTTGCACATTTGCCCCTAATATTTCATGTTTTTCACAATTTAGTCCTTATTTCATAAAATCACAAATTAATGAAATTCAAAATAAATCCATGCTTGCTGAATTACTATTATGCCCTTAGTAGCCCACATTGTTCAACTTTTCACATATTTAATCACACATTTCCACAAATAAATCCCTATTTTTCATTTTTATTCAAAATCACTTTACAAAATATGTAAATATAGCAACAAGATTTCATATTTCATCATCAAACATCGAAGAACACATATTTTCATCAATGACAACTTTCAAAATCTTTAATAGTTTTGCAAAATAGGCCCTGGGCTAGCTAGAACTAGTTACAACAATCACAATAACATAGAAATCATTAAAAATCGTGCAAAAATGAACTTAAAATTGAGCAATCAAAATGGCCAAACCTTTAAACCCTATGAATGGATTTTTGTTCTCTTCAATTTTGGCAATAAGATGATGATGATAACATTTAATTTGGTTTTGTTTTATTTATTATATGCATAATAAACAAATTACAAAATTAACCTTTAATAAAACCTTTTAAAACACCTTAATATATATCCATATACGTCCAGTCACAGATAAAATGGTTTAATTAAAACATAAGGACCTTAAATTTAAGGTTCTATAGCTATTAGAGACCTTTAGCTATTAGAACTCAAGTTTTACACTTTACGCAATTTAGCCCTTTTTATCAAATTGACCATTCAAACGAAAAAATTTCTTAACGAAATTTTCACACAATCACTCAATCATGCTGAAAATATTGGAATAATAATAAAATAAATATTTTGACATTGGATTTGTGGTCCCAAAACTACTGTTCTGATTTGACTAAAAACAGGCTTTTATAACTCTCCCCCCTTAGAGATTTTCGTCCCCAAAAATCTTACCTGTGAATAAGTTAGGGTATTGTTTTCTCATAGCTTCATTGGGTTCCCACATAGCCTCTTTGTGACAGCCCTAATATGACCCTAGTCAAAAAGTGGTTTCGGGACCACAAAACCGAGTCCCGAAAATAATTAAATGTTGTATTCTATGCCTATTATAAGTGAAAGTGTATGTGTGAAAATTTCATGCTTTGATTTTGTTATTTAAATGTGAAATTAATTAAAAAGGACTTATGTGAAAAATATTAAAATTGTGATAGGTTGAAGTGTAGTGGTCAAATATTGCATGCCTTAAAATATGGGGATTTGCATGTCAAATTCCCCATTTTTAAGTAAGTGGCCGGCCATGTTAATGGTGGAATAGCCATATATTCCTTACATATTAATATTATAATAGTTAATGGGTTAGGAATGAATAAAAAAAAGGGACCATACATCCTTGCCTAGTTCTTGCCGAATGTGGGAGAAAGAAGGAGGAAAGATACTTTGAGGATTTTGGCCAAGGAGAAAACTCAGAATCTAAGGTAGAAAAAAAAGGGCTCTTTGATATTTGGCCTTGGTGATTCTACTTGAAGGTATGTTTAATTTTATTTCTTGATAAATTATGTGAAATTGAGTTAATTGCTAAGATCCTTTCATAGCCCATGACTCAATTTTTGTTATTGGTTTGAAGTGATGCATTCGGCTATGAGTTGTAGAGTGTCTTGGTTGGTGTTTTGATGTTTTTTTTGTGATAAGGCATGAAGATGGTTGATTTTGAGTGTTTAATAAAAAGGATTGGATGTGAGTGTGTGTGAAATAGCGAATGATGAGTCTCGGTAACTTCATGAAGTGTTCGGCTATTGTGTTTATGTGAATATATATAAGCTGAATGTAGTATTGGATAAGTAAATTTTGATGTATTAGATTGGTAACACGGTTATGCTGATTGTGAAAATGTGATAAAGGTGCCAAGAAATATTTGTAAAGATGTATAGTGCCGAATGTGTTCATGAATGAATAAGTTATGTGGGTTGTTTAAATGAAAGGAATGGATAAGTTAAGGTATAATTGAGCATGATGTATTGTATTGAGATTATGCGTAAGTGAAAGTATAGATATGTGATGAAATTGATTGGTGATATACATGTTTAAATAATGTGAATGCAAGGTATGTGTGAAAGAGTGAATTGGTAATAAATCTGCTTGGGACAGCAGCAGTAACGTGATTTTGGAAAATCACCATAAATTGTGGGAGATGAGTTAGAAGCTGAATAAATTATGTAATTAAATTTTAATGAGCCTAGTTTCCTATAAAAGAAACCATGAAAGCAAATGAATTTCTGATAATGAGATATTTGAAGTGGCGTGGGATAGAGTCAAATGACTTCGGGGTCCCCTGTTCCTTTTCTTTAGAAAATCATTATAATTTGTAAAAAAATTGTTATAAGATAAAGTTTATATGCTTAGACTCCTTAATGAGTCTAGTTTCAAATGAAATCAACGAGAACATATTTTGAATTCTGTACAATGAGAAATTTGATTCGAAGTGAAGAGTGGTCAGATTTATCAAACAGTGAAACAGGGGAAACTTTAAGAAAAATCTGGTATTGATTGGCCAAACCAAAAATTCTGAAAATTTTATGGATATAAGATATATGAGTCTATTTTCATAGAAAATTAACGGAAATTTATTTGGAGTTTCATAGCTCCAGTTATAAATGATTTAGTGACTGTTGCTCAGGAAGATAACTTGCAGTGAAATTATGATTATGTGGTAAACATTGACAAAAATTTGTTAATGAGTTGCTTATTGATTTCTTATAAGCTTACTATGATCTGTACGTGTGAAAGTCGAATATATATATTATATATTCTGAAAGTGTTGCTTGAATCGTCGAATAATGACTAAGTTTAAAATTGTTGAATTTAAGCTCAAGAGCATAGAGGGGCAAATTCGGATAAGGGAAAAGAGAAAGTAATCGAATAGCCGTTGTAATCGTTCGATAACATTTGAGGTAAGTTATTAAGTGTTTAAGCTTGATTCCTTTTTATATGCCTAAGAGTTAAATTAATATGGCAAAGAGAATGTAAATTTTATTTAGTTAATGTGTCGAATATGTAATGATTTAAGGCTATAAGCCAATTATGGCTATTATGCTTAAGTTGAATTGGACTTGGAAATTTGATGCACTAAATGAGTGTTACAATGAATAAACTATGCCGTATATGTGTTGGTAGAGATATCACGGTTTGTGATTATTAAATATCTAAAGGAAACCATGATGTGTATAAAATTATTATTATTAGTCCTTTGTGGTAGCCGAATATGGCTTGGCACTAAAGTGATTAATTGTGAACTTCAATGAGGTGAACTATTAAAAGTGTGGTGTTATAAGACTATGGGCTAATACGATATGTGCATTCGTTCCGTAAAGTAAATTATTCAGGTACAACAACCTAATTATGTACATGTGAATTAAATGAAAATGATGATTGATGTGAATCGAACCTATAAGAAATGGTTTCATGTTTAGGTTCAACTATGAGACCTTGTGTTAAATCGACAATCGAATTCATTCAATACATTAAGTTGGCCAAGTATGCGATATGTACTTATGCATGTTAAATCGATTGGAATTGAATCATGAATGTGAATTGAGAAGCATAGGTAAAAATGCCTATGTCATATATGTGAGTAAGGGTAAAACCATCGTAAATTATCGATAAGGATGGGCTATGTGCGGAACCATCTTATAATTGCTAATTTGAAAGGTTGTGTGCGAATCAGTGAGTAATATGTATATATTAGATGAATTGTGACCTTTTGGTTCTACTTGAATTAAGTTGTGCGATAAATAATTTATGTATATGACTTTTAGTCGAATGGTCACTATGGGTTAAGTTTGAATGGTGAAATGGATATGTGATATTTATGTATGACTTTTGAACCGAAATGTAAATGATGGTGTTCATATGGAGCTTATATCCGAATGTAGCAAATGACTACTAATGTGATATGTTGAATGAGATGTGTTAATATATGATTAAATATGCATGATATTTGATGTATATCCGGGTTAAATCCCGCAGGCTTCGTGCTGGTATTATATCCGGGTTAAATCCCGCAGGCCTAGTGCTGGTATTATATTCGGGCCTTTGAGCCTAGTAGGCTATTATGCCGGTGAGACATTATTCGGGCCTTTGAGCCTAGCAGGCTATGATGCCGGTGAAATACTATTCGGGCCTTTGAGCCTAGCAGGCTATAATGCCGGTGAGATACTATTCAGGCTTTCGAGCCTAGCAGGCTATAATGCCGGTGAAATGATAATCGGGCCTCTAGCCTAGCAGGCAAAATGCCGGTGATTTGAGAAAAGTCTAAGACTAAGGTACCTCGTGTTAGATTGACAAATGAATACATTCAATACGTTAAGTGGGCCAGGTATACATTATGTACTCATATGTGAGTTTGATTTGAAGTGAATCATAAGTGTGTAATGTGATACATATGTGAATAAATGTTATAACTATATCTATGATCATGATACACCGGGTCAGGGTGTGAAAGTATGTGGAAGTATTTGATTTAATTATGTTATATGAATTCAGATTAAGTGTGATAAGAATGCTGAACGTGCATTATGTGTTTGTGTGTATTCGGCTAGATGGCAATATACCTAGAATATGGCCTCTTGAGAAATTAAATAATCGAAGTATAATTGCGTTTATTTGTTTGCATTGCTTAAAACTTACTAAGCTTATGAAAACTTACTCCGTTGTTACATTCCTCTGTTTTATAGATTGTTGGCTCCAATTTCTTGCTCGGGTTGGAGTTCACCAGAGATATTATCACACTGTCGAGCTCACGCTATTGGTATAAGTAAATCCTAGTATTTCGAGTGTATGGCATGTATAGGGTTTTAATGTTGAGTATGTGATACTATAAGTTAGCCAAAGGTGGTGGCTTGTATTGATAAAGTGTTTTGGCCATGTAAATTGGCCTATGTTGGCTTGTGATATTTTGGGCCTCGTAAGCCCATATATAGGACAGATCGCATGTGAAAAGAAAAGTTTTAAATTGTTTGAGATTTCTTGGCCCTGTTTAGTATAGAAGCGTTAGTAAAAGTCGGGTAACACCTCGAACACTATTTCGGCGAGGGATACGGGCGAGGGGTGTTACACTCTTCGATCCCATGACATTGCCATAAGACTCTCACCAAAGCTATGTAACACACCTTACCCGTACTCGAGACTGGGACAGGGTACGGGGTATTACCGTACACAAACATGGCATTTCCAAAAAATACGGGATATAAAATTTCATTTCAGTTTAAAAACCAGTCAAAATAAATCATATTGTATCCATTATGAACCTACAAGGTCCAACTCATACATTAAAAATGATCCAGGATAAAACCAAGAACTTACAAAAATTTTATAAAAATTCCTAGAGTTAAGCCTCACACGCCCGTGTGCCTGTATCCCTTACCCATGTAGAATTATTACAATTATTTCATTTCGAACCTATAGGGGTTTTCACACTGCCGATCACGCGCCTATGCCCTGGCCTGTGTCCCTTACACGGTCTAGACACGCCTGTGTCCAAAAACTTGGACATTCTGTTTATGACGCCATCATCCATCTAGAGGCACACGACCAAGGCACACACCCGTGTACTAGGCCATGTCCTCCACACGGTTGAGACACACGACCGTGTCCCTGCCCGTGTGTTTACTATCATGCAAACTGACCTAAAAATTCTAGGTGCAAGGGACACATGGCTGAGCGACGCGCCCAAGGGGCTGGCCGTGTGTCATACACGACCTAGACACATGCTTGTATGTCTACCCGTGTGGACCTTTTTGGAGGCTATTTTCCAAGCCAAGGGTCACCCTCAACATCCATACACATTTATAAACTTCAATGGTATTTTGCATGGCCTCAATATGCCCATAACCTACCTTGGCATAGTGTTTTGCATGTTAACCTCATCTCAGTTTAACACATGCTAGGTTATCCTTTTTGTATTAACGATTACCACTCTAATAATCACATTTTATACTTGACTCGTTTTATAACTCATTTCCAATTATGACCTAACCATCTCCTAGTAATTCGACCACATTACACATATCCATCCATGGAATATCGCATTAACCATCTAATGAAATATTCAAGCATGACATGCATAATTAGTAGGTTTACAACCTTCATCAAAATGAGCCATATCCTATGGCCATATACGGAATGAATAAGTATATCATTCAAGCCCTTACATTGGCTATCCAAATGACACATATAACAAAATAACCACGAATCCTATACATGCCATTATAACAAAATAAAAGTTTCTATATACTAAAGCGAAACAAGTTGATAGTGTTGACAATGCTCCAACCGTCTTCCAATCTTCACGAATTCGCGAGATCTGTATGACAAGGGAAAAGAGAGGGGATAAGCATTTACATGCTTAGTAAGTTCAGATAGCTGGAAAGTAATCTTACCGGTAAATTAGCATACAACCATATTATGCAATAATTCCAACAAGTATGACATAGTTTCCCTAACACATGAACTCAATCATTAAGTTAGTCTCATATCAATACATCATGTCATTAATTTTAGATGAGCTAATCAATTCAATATTTCCATTCTTTATTTCTCATGTTAATCCCATTGAATTCCTCGAAGATCTCGATGGATAGCCCATTTATCATCAAGCCATACAAGTGATCATCCCAAGTACACACTCTCGCGAACTTTACATGTTACGGTGGGATTACCAGTCCAGACTAAATCCCCTGTAGTATTAACTTATAGAGCATTATCAGGATTACCACTCCAGGCTAAATCCCTTTTAACGACAATTACTCTCATGAGCTTGGATCTAAATTGCCAGTCCAAGCTAAATTCAGTCTTCAATCGGATTACCCGTCCGGGCTAAATCCTTATTGTACGAACGTATTTAAGTAATTGTCGTTCTGTAAGGCCATAATGAAAACGCAATTTTTGTTTTTCTTCTAAACGAATACGGTATTGAGATTTTTTACCGGGGCGCGATTGGTTTCTAAGATCGCTTCCGGCTCTAGGCCTTTTACTAGTTAGTCCCGGCAAAGCCCCCAGACGGCGTATTTTTTTGAAACGAGGCCCTCGGTAACGTGACATAAGGACTCCTTATTAATTTGAATTTTATTGAAATTTCATAAACCGAAATTAAAACTGAACTAAATGAAGCGAAATCGACTGAAGGATTGTACTACAAATATTAATGAGATGAATTGGATCAATATCCATACTTTACTTTTTTGTTTTTTTGTATTGTATATAATGTATACAAAAAATAGAAATAAATATATATATAATAATAATATATAAATATAAATATAATATTAATATATAAATATAAAAATATAAAAATATATAAAATATTTAGAATATATATAATAAAATAGATATAATATATAAATAAATTGAATATAATATATAATATTAAATAGATAAATAAATTAAACCAAAAGAGTTTCCTTTTTTTTCTTGATTTATTCTGCAAAGATCTAACTCCTCAAATTGATCCCTAATTGGAAGTTTCGACGAGATAATAAACAGATTGTTGACCTTTGGAAAGAATTGGAAAGAAAAGGGGAAAAAGCTTTTTCACTGTTTGTTCTTTGATTTCAAAAAAAACATTCTAAATTATGTAAAAAAGGCAAAAAGCAAACAAATAGGGAAAACCGGCTATCGGAATCGAACCGATGACCATCGCATTACAAATGCGATGAAGAATAGCTAAAAATAGCTAAAGAATAATAAGAAAAAAAGATAGAATTGAACAACCGTACAGGCATTTTTTGTGCATTGCATACGGCTTTACAATGGAATTCTCTTTTTTCTTTCATCGAAAAAAGAAAAGAGAAAATATAGAGAGCGTCTATTAGACCCAGATCACTAAATAATCCAATTACCACTCTTCTTTTTTTTCAGAAAAGTTCAAAAATACTATGATGGCTCCGTTGCTTTATATATTTATTTCGTCTGTGATTCAGCAATCCCAAAGTTTTTTTTTTTCAAAAAAAGAAAGAAAAAAATAGTCTTTTTTTTTCGTACTCTTTTATTTTATAACATAAATATTGTTATAAATATTGTTAATAGCCTCTGGTGTGAAAAGAAAAAAAGTTTGTGACGCTGAGATGGGCCCACGAAAGCTAAGATAAAATTGGAAATGCCCTTTCTCTCATACTACTCTTTCGATACATAATCTAATGGTTTGAAAAAAAAAGAAATCAAAAAAAATATCATATCGAATTCGAAGTGCCATGCTATTATTACTTACTAATTCATATTTCATATGGCGAAGGCATAGTCTTCTTTTTTCTTTCCATCAAATAAAAAAACTCATTGGCGCCGAGCGTGAGGGAATGCTAGACGTTTGGTAATTTCTCCTCCGGCCAGGAGAAAAGATCCCATTGAAGTAGCCAATCCCATGCATATTGTATGCACATCTGGTTGCACAAATTGCATAGTATCATAAATAGCTACTTCGATGGTTATATGGGTATCTAAAGTACGAACAAGATGGATGTTTGTTGTCCCAACCATTTCTCTTAGTTCCGATCCCGATAAAGAAAGGGAATCATTAATAACAAAGTTTTCGTGTTGTTGATTCCTAGGCGTAGTGCTTCTTCCTCTATGCCGCCTATTGGTACTAGTGTAGTAGGGTTGACCCACAATACAGACCCATAGGTGTAACCTTTCGCTCAATACTCGAATCAACAAATGAAGCATCTGAGGTTGCATTAATCGGGGATACACGACAGAAGGAATTGCTTTATTTATAAACTTCACCTTCAACAAGCGTAGATTTCTTTTTGTTTTCAATAGCCTTTTTTCTATTCTGAATAATGTGTCTTTTTCCTAAGACTGAGAGTGGTAAAGTAAATAAAAAAGTAAATAATAAATAAAGAATAAAGAGAATAAAGTAAAATATATATAATAATAATCAAATCGCACCATCTCTGTAATAAGTAAATGCCTCTTTTTCTCCTGAAGTTGTCGGAATTATTCGTAATAAGATATTGGCTACAATTGAAAAGGTCTTATCAATAAAATTTCCATTTATCTGCGATCTAGGCATAGGTAGCAATCCATTCTATAACTCTTTTCATTACCCCTCGTGAGAAAATAAAATGATCTCACAAACAAAGGAAGTGTACAGTACGAAATAACATAAAAGTAGACCCATTCCATTTTTAAAAATTCTTCGAGCCCGGAGGCTAAAGAAAAAGTGATAAAAAAAAGTGATGAAAAGTTTTCTATTTTTATAGCAAGTTTCCTAGTTAGAATTGATATTGTTCGTACCTATCGAACAATCTAATATGAGTAACTCGCTATTCGCTCGGGGTATCGGCCATAATAATTATGTAGGAGAGATGGCCGAGTGGTTCAAGGCGTAGCATTGGAACTGCTATGTAGACTCTTGTTTACCGAGGGTTCGAATCCCTCTCTTTCCGCACCTTCACCTAATTCGCCAATGTAACTGACTACAATGTATCAAATAAGAACATATACTAAAGAATTAGACCCTTCTTTAGTATAGATTCTCTATTCCCAATTCCTTTTTAATATGGAATACGTAAAATAGCATACAGGGAATGAAAATCTCCTTACGTATCTATCATACATGAATAGGAGAAAAATCTCCGAATCAAACCCATTCCCCTGTCTTCCTTTACTTAACCTTAACTCAGGTGAAAAGGGGGCAGAACCCTTGTTTTATTATTTTAGTTAGGTTTAAGTCTGACGAGAATAATATTCTACGACAAGCAATTCATTTATTTTCAAACCAACCCATTTCCTATCTATTATTTGATTGACTAATCCTTTATATTGTAATGTGTGAAAGGTCAAATGTTTTGTAATTCCTCATTCGTGGATGAATCAAGATAATTTTGAATCAGAGTTCTAGATTTTTGTTCATCCCTCGCTGAAATAATATCTCGGGGTTTGCAGCGATAACTTGGTATATCTACTGTACGCCCATTAACTAAAATATGTCTATGGTTAACTAATTGACGGGCTTGAGGAATAGTCGAAGCCATACCCAATCGAAAAAGGATGTTATCCAACCGCATTTCAAGTAATTGTAGTAAAACCTGACCTGTTGACCCTTTGGCTTTTCTGGCAATACGAACGTATTTAAGTAATTGTCATTCTGTAAGGCCATAATGAAAACGCAATTTTTGTTTTTCTTCTAAACGAATACGGTATTGAGATTTTTTACCGGGGCGCGATTGGTTTCTAAGATCGCTTCCGGCTCTAGGCCTTTTACTAGTTAGTCCCGGTAAAGCCCCCAGACGGCGTATTTTTTTGAAACGAGGCCCTCGGTAAAGTGACATAAGGACTACTTATTAATTTGAATTTTATTGAAATTTCATAAACCAAAATTAAAACTGAACTAAATGAAGCGAAATCGACTGAAGGATTGTACTACAAATATTAATGAGATGAATTGGATCAATATCCATACTTTACTTTTTTGTTTTTTGTATTGTATATAATGTATACAAAAAATAGAAATAAATATATATATAATAATATATAAATATAAAATAATATTAATATATAAATATAAAAATATAAAAATATATAAAATATTAGAATATATATAATAAAATAGATATAATATATAAATAAATTGAATATAATATAATTTTAAATAGATAAATAAATTAAACCAAAAGAGTTTCCTTTTTTTCTTGATTTATTCTGCAAAGATCTAACTCCTCAAATTGATCCCTAATTGTAAGTTTCGACGAGATAATAAACAGATTGTTGACCTTTGGAAAGAATTGGAAAGAAAAGGGGAAAAAGCTTTTTCACTGTTTGTTCTTTGATTTCAAAAAAACATTCTAAATTATGTAAAAAAGGCAAAAAGCAAACAAATAGGGAAAGCCGGCTATCGGA
>NC_053432.1:43098573-43111073 GCF_007990345.1 Gossypium hirsutum
CCGGATTAATCGAATATTTCTTCTTTGTACTATTAGCCAAAATTTTTTTGATGATTCTAATATTTTATCCTGATAACTTATTTTGTTAGAACTACTATTTATTTCTTGAGTTAGAAATTCGTTTTTCTTGTCTTTTATAATTAGAATTTTTTGTATTTGATTTTTGATTGTGTTTGTTCTCTTAGTCAGATCTTTTATTTTTTTTCGGTTAATGAATAATTTGTCCACGCCATAGATTGAATTTGAAGGGATGATTTGTGAATCATCTTATTACTGATTATCGAATCCTTTTTAGTTTGCCCAATTCATATTGTTCTCTCAACCCAAAAAATGGAATTGGATTTATTTTTGAAAGTTCTTTTATTATTCCTTTTAGAAATAGAATGCTTTGAGTGATCCATTTTTTTGTTTCTTTTGAAGCTTTTCGAAACAATTTAGTCTTTTCTTTTAAAATTGTTAAAGCTATAAAACATTTCGTTTTCCATTTTTTTATTTTTTTTTAGTTCTTTAAAAATAGGCTCAAAAAACGAACGCCGTTTTCGAGGAGAGCCGAAAGGTAGTTCAGTTTCCATTCCCCAAACTGTTAAAAAGCAAAAATCATTCTTTTGACCTTTCTTTTTTTTCATTGGATCTTTATGAGAGGGTTGTAGTTTAAATCTGTGCCAAGGTTTCAGGCAAAAAGTAAATAGGATCTTTATCTGAATACCGTCTGTTAACCAGTTTTTTGGAAATTCGGTTTCGGATAATTGAACACCATTATAAGTGCATTTAACATGCATTTCTCGATTCTAATCCGTTAAATCCTCAGACCACTCAGGAAATTGAAATAATAACATACGGGCAATGTTTTTAACTATTATCAGTGAAGGTAATATAATATATTTTCTAAGAATTGATTGGGTTATTAACACGGAGCCCCTTATTACTTGAGCAAGTAAAAGACTATCCCAAGCTTCTGCTATTTCTATCCTCATTTTCTCTTCTCTTTTGTATTTTTCTCTTTTGGCCTCGTCTTTTTTCTCGATCTTTTTTTCTGTATAATCAGAAATTTTTGATTCTTTGTTTTTACATATCCAATTTTGAGATATTCGTTTCAGCGGTCTAGAAATATCAAAAGAAAAAAAGAGTGGTTTGTCTACTCTGTCCAAAAAAAGGGGGGAATGTACATTTGCTTGAAACAGCTCCCAAGTAATTGTTTTACGCCTTTGGGCACGCCTGGAACCCTTTATTATGTCGTGCCGAAAATCCGATTGTTGCGAATAGCGTATCAAAGCCACTTCGTCTGTTTGATCAGGATCATTAGCATCCTTGGTATTAGTATAAGTATCGGCGTTTGCCTGGTTATTAGTAAAAATCACGGCGCACTTGGATTTTCTTGAACGAATTTCATGCTCTGCTGTTACATTTTCCTCGTTTTCTCCCTCCTGTTGTTCTAAATCGTCGATTAATTTGTATGACCATCGAGGAACTTTTTTACTTATTTCTTTTATTCCAATAGATTTTTTTCTAATTGTTTGATTGTTGGGATTAGTTATAACTATATTGAATAAAAATTTCAAAATTTTGACTCGATCCTCGGAATCGATATTTCCCTGTTCATCTTCTGTCAATGTCAATAAAGAGAGTTCTTTTTCTGTTGCTAATGATTTTATATTGAGTGTATCTAGTGTCTGTTCAAGGTCGTGATAATCAGTAGTAAGAAGTAGAGCATGAATCTTATTTATCCAAAATGGATCCGTGTTTTTTTTTATAAGTTTGATTTATGCTTAAAGGGGAACCCCATTTTTTGATTCTTTCGCGGTAGGGTCCATGCAAGAAAGGATCATATAGTTTAGGCAAGTATTCTCGTTTAGTTTCATTATTAGAGAATCGAGTCCTTTTTTCAAGTATGCCCAGATCAAAAGATTCCTTATCTAAAGATTCGACTCTTTTTATAAACTCCTTACTCAAATTTCTTCTTTTTAGTTCATTGATAAAACTCCAATCAGTATACAATTCATCAGAAAACCATTTTTCTGGTGTGAAAAAATATATATTTTTTTGTATCATTTCCCCAAAAGTTGCTAAACTGGGTGGATACGTAAAAGATATTTTTTCTTTTCCATCACTTTGACATGTATAAAAAAAATATTGTGACATTTCATTTTTTATAGCATTTTCAACCCGGTCATTTTTTATATATCGCAAAGGTCGATTCCATCGTTTAGAATCAAAAAGAAGTGTCACAAGAGGTTTTTCAATCCATAATAAATATTTATCTTCTTTTTTTTAATATTTCTAACTTCGAACTTTCTTGATTCCCATCCAGATAAGAAGTTTCATAAACCGGTCTATTTTTATAGTATGTCTCTTTAAAACGAAAGTGGAATTCGCCCTTTATTTTTTTTCTTTCCAGTCACTCGTAGCTTTTCTGTTTCTTTGCTCGGATCCACCTCTTCCTCCGAAAAAAGGGAAGAAGAAGTATTTTCTTCGGTCCCCTGTTTCTGGTTAGCCCCTCCCCCCTCAGAAATAGTTTCTATTTCTATGTTTCTTTCTTCCTCACTTTCCCCCACTTTTCCGATTCGGAAATTCCTTTCAGTTTCTTAGTTAGAATGGGTGACGGTATTCTGCCTAAATAGTAAACACAGGTAATAAATAACAGAATACTAAAGATTCGAGCCATAGAATTTCTAAATTCTGATACAAGATACTTATTAGATCGAATAAGTACATTAGACCTAATTAAATTATTTTGTTGTATCCAGACTAATACCAACCCAACCCATTTCATCAATAAAATATGACCAATTAACCAACCAACAAAACTACTTGTTACAAATAACATATTGTTGTTGCATCGAAACATATAGATGTTGACTAATCTGGCTAACATTGAACTTGGTAAAATGAAATGGTTGAATAATTGAATAATGAGATTATTCAGGAATATACATTGAATGCTAAGATTACGCATTGAATTTCTGGTAGGACGTCTATGATCAAAAAAGTCTTTGTGATTGTTCCAGAAGAAATGAAACAAAAGATACGGTAGAGCTAGGACAGTTATTGTATGAGGTTTACCCAATGCTAAATGTAGAGGTACATAGTAGATTGATATGAACATCATGAGCTGGCCTGCAATAAACCCAGTTGTTGCTGATACTCTCTTCTCGGTTCCTTCTTCTCCTTCTTCCATAAACCGAGCTCGTAGAAGGAAGATATAAGAGGGACCTATGGATAGTGTGGTCAGAAATCCATAATAGAGTCTGACCATAACGACCGAATTGATTATCGTCATGTATAAGGATATTATATTCCCTGGTATAAAAGATTTTAAAATCATCATTAACCTCCCTTTTTTCTTTTCTATTTCTGGATTATTATATGATGATTTTTGAACTTTCCATATACATATATAGAAATAGAAAAAGATAGACTAGAACCGACATCTCTTATGTCATGTCAATGACAATATAAAAATGGAATTGGGATCTGGATGGAATATAATGAAATAGAGCCACTTTGAGGTTCCCTATGAAATGAGGCATGGAACGGAGCCACTACGAAGAAGTTCCGGGGGTTACGAAGGAAACTTCGAGTTCATATTGGTCATGGGTTGTGAACGGGAATTGAACTCTATGAGATCTAATCTCCCGTTGTTCCTCAGTAGCTCAGCGGTAGAGCGGTCGGCTGTTAACTGATTGGTCGTAGGTTCGAATCCTACTTGAGGAGATTTGATTCATTCCGAATTAAAGAATTCAGAATGTCAGAATGAAAGGGTTCGCTTTGACCGTTAAGAGCAGGTAACCCGTTCCCTGTGCAGGAGCAGTCTTTTACATTAGTACGGATAAACCGCGTTCACGTGGTCGAATAGAAACCTTGCTGCTCGCTCAACGCGCGTTAATTACTCCTCTATCGCGCTTGTGTAGCCTTTTTGAGTTGAGTGCAGCAAGAGCTCTGCCGTTAGGCTAATTCCTGAGTAGGGAGGCTGTGGCGAGCGAAAGGGAATGTGGCACTTCTTACTTTATATGAGGAGGAGGTTGAATCAATAGCAATAGTAGACACGCTACGATCTTTGGCTGTTTGCTAGACAGGAGCAGTACAGGAAGCATCGAATGCCATGGTTCTTGTTACAGACTAGGCTGCAAGTGAGAGTGATAAAATCAGCTCAGCTGTGAATGCTGCCGATAGCCGATTTATTACCAGGAGTGTAAAAAAGGAGCATATTTATTTAATTGGAAGATTATTATACGATGATAGCACCAATTCAAGAAGCAGGGGCTAGGAGCTAATCATTATACGGATTTTTGGCGAGACCTTTCGAACAGATCTTCCTTCCGGGATAATCACTACTCGACGAGTTAAGCGAGACAAGGCCAATTGAAAGTCACAGCCGTTTGATAGCCCTTTTCGTAAGCTCCCTTATTCTCCTAATAGTGATTTACACGATTATACTAAGGCGAAGTCTTCCCACCCTTTGTCAAAAAAGGTAAGTGTCCGTCCATAAATACCTAGCTAGCATCGAAGAGCATTCATTCCGTATCCTCACTTATCCTATCCTACGTTCTTTCCGTTTTCGAAACTCAAGAAAAGAAAAAGAATCAAGCTAGCGCCAAGCAAAGAGAAGTGCACAGAGAGAGCTTTCAAGTCTTGATGTTAGATCGAAAACCTCCGGAATTTTAAGAGGAAAATCCTGTCACCCCTAGTGGGAAGTAGGCTCTATTAGGCATTCTTGGGTCTACAATCTCACTAGAAGAATTCTGAGAGCAAGCATTCAAGGCTCTTCTATCTTGGCTTGAAAGCTAGTAAACGTCAAGTGAAATAGGAGCTCTCTTCTACCGCACCGGTTACCGATTTTCGTGAAAAAGGGCTTATAAAGGATTGACCGAAGTAACTTTCTCTACCACTTAGGCGAGCCAGCTATCATTCGAGCTCTTTTCCTGAAGCGATTCCCCTTGCTTGTAGCTTGTAAGTAAGAGGTGGGTTATTCAACCAATTGATGAGAGTCAGTTACAGGATGGATACTACGCGCCAACTGCTGAAAGGACCAAATCAAAAGCATTTTCTCTAAAAACTGAACCAAGGGCACCGCTTTCTAGGATTCTTAGTCGAGTTAGTTCAACTGATTCTTCATCCCCGAAGTAAGCACACTTTCCCAAGCTTGAAGCAGGAAAAAAATGAAGGCCATAATAAAGGGCTCTGGCTATAAGGCAGAACTCTTTACTTTATTTAGTGGCCACTTCCTATTAAGATAAGGTTTCCCATCCGAAGTCTTTGCTGCTGTTAAAGGATTTGTTGCTTTCGCTACGCCCCTTTTTCAACAAGTTCAAATAGGGTGCCATGGATACCCAAGCCCGAAATCTATTTCTCTGATGAATTGGAACTCGCGCCCTTTCTGATGATAAAAGTGATCTTCAAGCCATGCTTTGGTTGAGTTGAGGTTTTGCCTCCTTTTTTATCCCTAATAGTGCATCTATATCATGAGATGCTTCTGCAGTGCCCCTCCGCTGATTCCAAATTGTTGGCTTCAACTTCATGAGATTCACATTTGGCGTACCAGACTGGGAGCTTTAGATTGAGCATTGATATAGAAAGATCCAAAGACATGAAGCTAACACCTGGCACCGAAAATAAAGTTTGGAGGGAGGGTGAATATTGCAGGATGTAACCATCTTGAAGGAAAGACTCTTTTCCAGTAGTCTCCTCAGGGATTCTCTTAATAAATTCCATCACCTCACAAGGAAGCAACGATCGAGTGAATACCATATCTTTCTGATAAATCCCAGAAAACATCTCTTCTTAGTCTTGATCTTGACGGTATCCAAGAAAGAAGCACCATCTGTTGTTGTAACCCCTCCCCAATATAAATTTGTGAAGCCTCCTCACAAGATGAAAAAAATCATTTAGCCCCGGTTTGAAACTTTTTCTTTTTCAGTTTAAAGTACTGAACATGGCAAGCTCAACATCCGCTTCAGTTCATTGGTATGAGCAATGACCTCCACATTTTCCAAGTTAAGAAGTTTTACAAGATTCAAATTGACCAAATTAGAGGGGTCCATCAAGGGAGGGATAGGGCAGTCACTTTCTTTCCTGTCGATCGTCCGTCCTTCCATCTTAGTTCTTTCCCCTGCAGAGGATACCCAAAGGAGATCAGTTCAGTATGCCCATAAAAATTCAATTCATGATGATTAAGGTTTTATCATGCGAAGAAAGCAGCTAAACTAGCTATTGTATGCTAGAATTCAAAAAATATCTGAGATTAGAGCATACGCAAGACACAACACAAAAAATCATTGACATTGACTTTCGTTCTTAAAACGAAGAACAATGGATTGGAAAAAATCTGGAGAGGTGAGAGGAATGAAAACGACTCCCAATAAGCCGGATGGATAGGATCGAGCATTTGTCCTTCTTTTTGAGGAATCAATGAAAGGACATCAATTCAAATCCTGGATTTTCGAATTGAGAGAGATATTGAGAGAGATCAAGAATTCTCACTATTTCTTAGATTCATGGACCCAATTCAATTCAGTGGGATCTTTCATTCACATTTTTTTCCACCAAGAACGTTTTATAAAACTCTTGGACCCCGAATTTGGAGTATCCTACTTTCACGCAATTCACAGGGTTTAACAAGCAATCGATATTTCACGATCAAGGGTGTAGTACTATTTGTAGTAGCGGTCCTTATATATCGTATTAACAATCGAAATATGGTCGAAAGAAAAAATCTCTATTTGACAGGGCTTCTTCCTATACCTATGAATTCCATTGGACCCAGAAATGATACATGGGAAGAATCTTTTGGGTCTTCCAATATCAATAGGTTGATTGTTTTGCTCCTGTATCTTCCAAAAGGAAAACAGATCTCTGAGAGCTGTTTCCTGGATCCGAAAGAGAGTACTTGGGTTCTCCCAATAACTAAAAAGTGTATCATGCCTGAATCTAACCGGGGTTCGCGGTGGTGGAGGAACTGGATCGAAAAAAAGAGGGATTCTAGTTGTAAGATATCTAATGAAACCGTCGCTGGAATTGAGATCTCATTCAAAGAGAAAGATATCAAATATCTGGACTTTCTTTTTGTATATTATATGGATGATTCGATCCGCAACGACCATGATTGGGAATTGTTTGATCGTCTTTCTCCGAGTAAGAGGCGAAACATAATCAACTTGAACTCGGGACAGCTATTCGAAATCTTAGTGAAAGACTGGATTTGTTATCTCATGTTTGCTTTTCGTGAAAAAATACCAATTGAAGTGGAGGGTTTCTTCAAACAACAAGGAGCTGGGTCAACTATTCAATCAAATGATATTGAGCATGTTTCCCATCTCTTCTCGAGAGGCAAGTGGGCTATTTCTTTGCAAAATTGTGCTCAATTTCATATGTGGCAATTCCGCCAAGATCTCTTCGTTAGTTGGGGGAAGAATCCACACGAATTAGATTTTTTGAGGAACATATCGAGAGAGAATTGGATTTGGTTAGACAATGTATGGTTGGTAAACAGGGATCGATTTTTTAGCAAGGTACGGAATGTATCGTCAAATATTCAATATGATTCCACAAGATCTAGTTTCGTTCAAGTAACGGATTCTCGCCAATTGAAAGGATCTTCTGATCAATCCAGAGATCGTTTCGATTCCATTAGTAATGAGGATTCGGAATATCACACATTGATCAATCAAAGAGAGATTCAACAACTAAAAGAAAGATCGATTCTTTGGGATCCTTCCTTTCTTCAAACGGAACGAACGGAGATAGAATCAGACCGATTCTGAGATGATCATCCTAGCCTCATTTTTAATGTTCTTCATATTTTTGAGATCCTCGTAACGTGCGCTTTCTATTTCTACCCATATGTCATGTTAGGGTTCATGTTTAGAAAAGTACCCATGCATTAGATGTTTGTGTTTTGATGATTTATGAAGGAATATGAAAGTTTAAAGGATGGTAAACAACTTTCACTTAGTGCTTTTTCATAGAAATGGCTTGAAGGACTAAATTGTAAAAGTTGTGAGAATCGGTAGAAAAATATAGAATGAAGGAAAAACATGGGCTGCTATAAGTGTGAATAACATTCGGCTAAGCTTGGGTAGCCAAGGAATTACATGCATTTCATTATACGAGCCTTAGGACTAAATTGTAAATATTGTGAAAGGTTAGGGGCAAAATAGTCATTTTGCCTGAGGTGAGTTTTAATCCTAAAATGAAAATTGTGATGTATTAATAGTCTAATTTTATTGATATAGACCCCAAGGGACCAATTCCGGAGATCGATTGTGGAAAACAAAAGGTTTCAGAATAACCGAGACACGAATCCGAAATGACTATCAGGTAAATTCGTATAACCCGAAGTAAACTCTTAATATACTTAAAAAAGCATGTTTTTGAATGTATGATAATTAAATATTCATTGCATGATAATCCATAAGACGTGCTAGTGTAAATGAATAGATGATAAATGTCTCGGTTGAAATAAAAAAGGATATCTGATGGTTAAATTATGGCTTACATGACTTGAGATCCTGCATGTGTTGCAGAGAAGGATTTAGCCTGGACGGGTAATCTGCTAATATCAATATAGAAAGGATCTAGCCCGAACGGGTGTTCCTTGGTTATTTTTTTATATGTATCATTTGGCTAGCCAACATAAGGGCTTGAATTATATACTTATTCATTCTGTATATGGCCATAGGATATGGCTCATTTTGATGAAGGTTGTAAACCTACTAATTATGCATGTCATGCTTGAATATTTCATTAGATGGTTAATATGATATACCACGGAAGGATATGTGTAATGTGGTCGAATCACTAGGAGATGGTTAGGTCATAATTGGCAATGAGTTATAAAACGAGTCAAGTATAAAATGTGATTATTGGAGTGGTAATCATTAATACAAAAAGGATAACCTAGCATGTACTAAACCAATGAGATGAGGTTAACATGCAAAAGACTATGCCAAGGTAGGTTATGGACATATTTAGGCCATGCAAAATACCATTGAAGTTTATAAATGTGTATGGATGTTGAGGGTGACCATTGGCATGGAAAATAGCCTCCAAAAAGGTCCACACGGGTAGACACACGGGCATTTGTCTCACACACGGTCAGCTCCTTAGGCGTGTCACTCAGCCGTGTGTCCCCTGCACCTAGAATTTTTAGGTTAGTTTGCATGATAGTAAACACACGGGCAGGGACACGGCCGTGTGTTTCAACCGTGTGGAGGACACGGCCTAGTACACGGGCATGTGCCTTGGCCATGTGCCTCTAGATCGATGATGATGTCATAAGCAGAATATCTGGACACAGGTGTGTCTAAACTATGTGAGGGACACGGGCGTCTGCTCGGCCGTGTGAAAACCCCTGTAGGTTCAAAATGAAAAATAAATTGTAATAATTCTACATGTGTAAGGGACACGGGTGTGCTCCCAAGCACACGGGTGTGCAATGCCTCCGCACGGGTGTGTGATGCTTAACCCTAGGAATTTTTACAAAATTTTCATAAGTTCTTGGTTCTGTCCCAGATAATTTTTAATGTATGATTTGGACCTCGTAGGTCTATATTGTAGACAATATGATTTTGTTTGATCGGTTTTTAAATTGAAATGAAATTTTTATAACCTGTATTTTTCAAAAATGCCATGTTTGTGTACGGTAATGCCTCGTACCTTTTCCCGGTCCTGAGTACGGGTAAGGGGTGTTACATTTAGTGGTATCAGAGCCAGGTTTAGTTGATTCTCAAACTAACATAGCAGGTAACGAGTTTAGCTATACATGCCATTAAACAAATTTTGATAGTGTGACATTTCCAAACTTTTTAATTGTATTTGAATATAGTAAATGTCTTCCAATCAAGCCCAAGATGAGTCGGAGGGAGCCAAGACCATGATCCAACTTCCGTACAACGAGCTGTCTCTAGTAGTAGTAGAAGGCTTATGTCTGAAGGCCGAGAAGAGGTGAGAGCAGCCTTTTTCGATATGATGGATGAGTGGTTTGAGGAATACCTGAAAAACCACCCTGAAATACCACGTCCACCTCCCCTTGCTAACTGACCTGATGAAGTACAAAGGGTTGTTGAAATAGTTAAAATTGGTAAGGCCCTAGTGGATAAACTTAGAAAATATGGGCTGAAAAGTTTAGGGCTAAGGTCGATGAAATAATCGCGAATCTCGAGTAACTGGCCAAGCCGCCAAAGTCGCTAAAGTGGTGATAAATCCTGTCAGTAAAATGGGCCCTATAGAAAGTCCATATATTCCCAATCTCCAGTAAAAATAAAAAAAATTTATCCATTTATAATCTTCCGCCAGCTGGATTAATGGATCGTCCAATCGGAAATGATAACAAAATGCATAGGTTGTTAGAAGGAGTTCGAGAATGCATATACATATTGTATACCACTTAATTAGCTTATTTCCTTTATGAGGAAGAAAGAAAAGTAAAGAACCTGCAGATATTGGTAAAAATACAATTATTGTTAACCAAGGAAAATAATTCGTGGTAAAGACAAGATACACTTGGACCAGAAAAACCCGTGCTCAAAAAAAACCTTTTTGAGCACGGGTTTTTTCAGTAAAAAAAATCAAATGGATTCAAAATGTATTCAACTAGGGTTTTCTGGACCGTATCAATAAGCTAGACCCATACTTCGAGTTGTTTCATGCCATAAATAAACTCGAACGCTCAAGAAATCCGTTGGACAAGCGGATTCACATCTCTTACAACCAACACAATCTTCTGTTCTTGGAGCGGAAGCAATTTGCTTAGCTTTACATCCATCCCAAGGTATCATTTCTAACACATCGGTGGGGCAGGCTCGGACACATTGAGTACACCCAATACATGTATCATAAATTTTTACTGAATGTGACATGGGATCTATAAATTTTTGAACATCATAAAATTTCAATCTAGTAAACTTGTAAATAAATATAGTTAAACACCAGATGAATCAACGATTTACCAGAAATTTTCTAATCAATTTCCTTCGGGATCAACTCATAAGAAAGGACCAAGATACTTTGATTTCTTACGTTTTCGAAAACATGATGTAGATTCCAACATATTGTACATGCTAATTCAAATTGGTGAATCTTATAATTTAATATTATTAATATTACTTATTCAACAAAGTTGATTGATTGATACGCGTTGATTTTCTGTTACGATAAATCGAGGACACAATAGCTGATCCAATAGCTGCTTCAGCGGCTGCAATAGCTATAACAAAAATTGAGAAAATATTTCCCTTTAATTGCCGACTATCAAAAAAATCAGAAAATGTTACAAAATTTATATTAACCGCATTCAGTATAAGTTCAAGACACATAAGGGCCCTAACCATATTTCGACTCGTGATCAATCCATAAATACCATAGAAAATAAATAGGCACTCAAAACAAGTATATGTTCGAGCATCATTGACCAACTCCTTATCAATTTCGATTCATTATTAATATGAACAATAATTCAACAGATTTGATTGACTAGAGTATAACAAAAAAAAAGAATCTATTGGAAATATATCGAATCAACGAATTTCTATTTTATACACGAGCAATATTCAAATAGAATTCAAAGAAAATGGATGCGATAAGACAGAAAAAACAGAAAAAGGTTTCATTTTGATTGCTTGCTATTTCTAGTTAGAAAGATTTATTACTGACGAGCCACAGCAATTGCACCTATCAAAGCAACTAAAAGAATTATTGAAATGAATTCAAATGGAAGAAAAAAACCGGTTGCTAAATGAATTCCAATTTGTTGACTATTACTTATCAAATCTTGTTCTATAATTTGATTTGATCTTGTAGTCCAAATAATCCCGTACCATGATGTATCTAATATAGTAGTAATTAGCGAAACAAGAATACTTGTACAAGCCAACGAAGTAAGGCCACTCCCAATGGTCCACAGATTAAAATCTTTATAATATTCTGAACCATTCATGAACATCACAGCAAATAGGATTAAAACATTTATGGCTCCCACATAAATAAGGAGCTGGGCAGCAGCTACAAAATGAGAATTTGAGAGAATATAAAATAAGGATATACAAACAAGAACCAATCCCAATGAAAAGGCAGAATAAATTGGATTGGTAAGTAATACCACTCCCAGGCCTCCTAATATAAGACCCGATCCCAGAAAAACTAAAAGAAAATCGTGTATTGGTCCAGGCAAATCCATTCTGTGTAAAATAAGAGATAAATAAATCGAAATGCTTTTCATGATCTTATTGACCCAACCAGGAATTTTTTTTATGATACGTTCCTAATTGAATAAAATCCTAATCTATTAGGCGTGAATTGCTCTAAGCACAATTATTGGATAGTTTCGTTTTTGATTCTTTTTTGTTCAAAAGAAAAGGGTATTTTGTTTTTTGAAACTATATATTTCGAAATAATTACGAATATTTAATATATTTTAATTTTCAATAAAAAGGAATCCGAAATTCTTATCAACCTGTTAATTTGTAATTGAATTTTTATTTATTGACCAAAGGCCTCATTCTTTTTTT